>NC_035446.2:114821454-115121454 GCF_002127325.2 Helianthus annuus
AGATAAGCTTGTCCCAAACCCGTCCCAAAACCCGTCGGGTTTCTAGCGGGTAAATACCCATCAGGTATCGGGTATACCCGCGGGTTTCGGGTAAACCCGTTAATTTAAAAAAATTACTCGTTGGGTATACTTATCTCAAAACTCACTGGGTATCTATTGGGTAACTACTAACCGATTACATTTTGTATTGTTATTATAAAAATATATATCAAATAACTACAAGGTATACGGAATAGAATACTTATATGTGTAAAAAAATGGATGTATCATATATATAAATGTTTAATAATATAAAAAGAAATTATATCGGGTAAACGGGTACACCTTATCGGGTAATTGGGTCGGGTAAACGGGTATATCACTAAATCCCAAACCCGTCCCAAACCCGCGAAAAAAATAAAAACTATTCCCAAACCCGTCCCAAACCCGATTATCCAACCCTAAACCCGTCCCAAATGTGTCGGGTTTCGGGTTTACCCAGCGGGTTCGGGTTTGATTGCCATCCCTAGAATCATTGCCTTCGCGAAGATAAACGCATAGAAACTTGTCAAAACACAACACACCAAACGAAACCAAAACGAAATACAATACTCTACATCCTCGGGCTGCCTCCCAAGAGCGCTAAGTTTTAGATCTTCAACCAGACCGTACCTGACGTGCTCAGGGGGGTTCATCTGAACGCTTGCCTTCCCATTTCTCTCCATACATCGTTATCCAATCTTGTTGGAGGTTCGCAGCTCCACGCCAGTTGAGTTCAACCTCAGCCTTGTTGCCCCACTCACTCCCACCATCGGGTGGTTTTCCTGCAATTGCTCTTCCTCTCACAGCTGTCTTGTTCACCTGCCTTCCATCATTCGTTAACTCAGACCTGCAAAAATTACCTCCACTCGAACCAATCTCATTAGTAGCACCTGTGGGACTCACATCATTCAGAAGATCATAAGCAATAGATTTTAAAAATACATTGAAATACAGCTTACGATTCTTGTAACTTAAAATTACCATCCCATTCCTGCAGTCGATTTGTGCATTTGCTGTATACAGAAACGGGCGACCCAAAATTACCTTCGATTGTGCGTAGGTCGGCGCAGGTGCATAATCAACCACCATAAAATCGACTGAGTAGTAGAATTCGCCGAGCTGAATTACGACATCCTTTACAACCCCTCGAGGTTGCTTTAAACTCGCATCCGCAAACATGGCCATTTGATCGATTGCGTGTAACGGACCAAAGTCGTACTGGTCATAAAGGCTACCGGGAAGAACACTCATCCCAGCTCCATAATCCAACAATGCCTTGTGGATTTTGAACTTTCCCACTCGAATCGGGACGACCGGCTCTCCTGAGTCACACCCATCTCCATCCTCATTTGCGCCACTTAAACCTGCAATCACATGGGAAACAGAAGAAGTTAAAAATTTATCATTCAAATTGTTTTTAGGAACGAAACTTGCCCCGCTGACTGGTATATTCTTTCCGTGCTTGGGGTTCGTTTGAGTGTCACTGGGAAGCTTCCTGTTTTGCTGTTTCAACTCCTTCACATCGGTTGCAAGTTGGGCCATTTGTGTGGTTAATGACTGAACGGCTGTATCTCGTATCTCATCCTTTTGAGCACGATTTTGCAGCTCAAGCCTTTGGTTTTGTAATTCAAGCTGAATTGATTTCAACATCTCCATCATATCGTTACCCCCCGAAGTGTTAGAAGACCCGGCTTATCCTCTTTGATCGTTTTGGTAGCCACCCTGAAAGTTACCTTGAAATTGGTTCTGATTGAAATTTCTTTGACCACCAGATTGATTGTTGCCTTGAAACCCCGGATTTAGCTGATTATTTGTATTCCCATAGCTTAAATTCAGGTGATTTCTGAGGCCCGGGTGATATGTGTTGGACTGCATGTTGAAGTTTCTTCCACGGCCCCCACCTTGCACATAGTTCACATCCTCACTTTTACCATGAATGGTTGGGCATTGATCCACTATATGCCCTAGATCTCCACAATGTCTACACAATGGAAACTGACCACTTGCCTCCGGTGGATTTTCTACCGCTCTCACTGTCGACTGTCGTGCATTTCTAGAAGATTGAGCCTTACGTTTTGATGCCCTTGTGGTTCTTTCTAAATATTCCCAATCATCTTCTTCGTAATTCATTCCAAAAGTACCATTGGATATTGAATTTACATCCCTGGCATCTTCATCTGTTAGGCCTTCGTGGAATGTATTAATAAGCTCCCACAAATATATCTCATGATGTGGACAGTTCTTGAGCATCATTTTGAAACGAATGAACGCTTCGTGAAATAACTCACCGGGCTGTTGTCGAAACCCTCGAATATCCTTCCTTGCATTGTTAGTACGCAAATGAGTATAGAACTCATCTAAAAATTGTTGTTGCATTTCGCCCCATGTGAAGATCGAAGCTGACGGTAGCGAATGAAACCATTGTTGTGCTTTGACTTCAAGTGTGAATTGGAAAAGTACCAATTTCACATCATCAACTGAGAAACCTTGGCTGCTGATTGTGTTGCAACGTGCATCATATGCAGCAATGTGTAGATATGGTTCTTCATGTGCGTGGCCATGAAACTTAGGCAGACTGGATATTCATGTGCGGATCATCCTTTATCTTTCGGTTAGTGTACTACCATGAACGTATAATTGTTAATATGTTGATTGCATGTGTTACCTTATGATTTTAGTAATGATGTGTGATTAATCATTGAGTTTAGTAAATCGGCTTGTGTGTGTGTGTGCTTGATATAGGTTCTAGTCAATCGGATATGTATTGATTGTTGTGGTTCGGTTATCATGTTGGTGTTTAAGATTTAACATATAAATCGTTAGATGTTCATGAAATCAGATCATATTGATATGCTTTAGTGTTAGGATTGTTGTTTATGTTCTTGATACATGTCATAACGGATTAGGGTTCATGAGAATTAAGGTGTTAAAACCCTGTTTGATCGATATTATGTTAATCGAATGAATGGATATTATGTTGATTGATCTGATTGTGAAACTACCAAAGATGTTTGCAAAGTTTACGGAACTGATTGAGCTGAAAATTTTGGAAAGTTGTTACATGCTCTGTTGCGACACAGATTGCGAGTCGATACCTTCCGTCTCGACTCGAGACCACAACACTTGCACACAACAGCACAACTCGAGACCAGCATTGCGAGTCCAGTTGCGACTCGAGACCGAACAGTCTCGAGTGGACCATGACAAACCGAGACCAGCTCTCTTGCGACTCGAGAACATTCCTGTTGCGACTCGAGATCTCATTCGTTGCGACTCGAGATCTCGACACAGCATAACTCGAGACCGATAGTCTCGACTCGAGACTGACTATGTTGCTATTGGATTTTACTGTTACAAGCCCAACGGTTTGGGCCGGATACTTGGAAATTGTTATGTGATCTTTATTGGACTGTTTAATCTTATTGGGCCGAGAAGAATATTGGATTGTTTTGCGCCGGGTACAATTGGGCTTAGATTTTAGAACGCACAAGTATGATTGTGTTATGCTCTTGACTGTTAACGTGCAATACGTGTTTGCTATGATTTAATACGTGCATTACTTGAAGTCAAAACCTGACTTGTGTGGTAACCCTGTTAGGACGAGATTGACCACTTTAGTTCAAGGAAACCTTTTTGTGTATCTGCCGAGCAAACCAAGGTGAGTTCACACAGCCAAGGCATGGGATTCCCGGGTTGGGAATTGGGTTGGAATGTTGGATATGGAATGATTACTCGTACTTACGCAATCACTAGACTATAGACCATCGTCCTCAGGATAGTCAGGACACTTACGTAAAACCTACGTAAACTAGTATCTACCATTGTCTCCCGGGTCGGGAGGACACTTACGTAAATCCTACGTAACCTAATACCCACTACTGTCTTCCGGGTCGGAAGGACACTTACGTAAATCCTACCTAAACCCCACGCGTACCACTGTCCTCGGGGAAGGGCACTCACGTAAATCCTACGTGACCTAGTACGTATTCCTGTTCTCGGACTAAGAAGAACACATGGTTGCAAATAGTCTAGTAAGTACCATATTGGGAAGCCCCCGTTAGTAAAGATAAACGTGGGAATCCCCCACTAGTAATATATATACAAGGCATGGGAAACCCCCACCATTAGTACATACATGCATGGGAAGCCCCCACTAGATGAACTTACGCATTACTGTTATGAACTTATTTTCTGTGAACTCGCTCAACTAGTTGTTGATTATCTGTTGCATGCCTTGCAGGACCTTGGGTACATTATGGAGCTTGCACAGGGAGGAGCAGGTCGTTGTGGGATACGGATCGTGAACGATATTTGAACTTATAACTTATTTTGGGCTTTTACTTTAATGCTTCCGCTACTTAAATAAAGTTTGGCTTGAACATCAATCGTATTGATTTGGGTTTTTGAACTACTTTAACTATTATATGCTTGTTCAATATGATTGGTGGCTTGATCCTGGTCATGTCACGCCTCCAAGCGGTGGTACTCCGCGTGTGGGATTTTGGGGGTGTGACAGATTGGTATCAGAGCCATTGGTTATAGAGAACTTGGTTTTAATATGGGAAAACGTTTTTATTAAAACCAGACTATAACCAGAACAATGCTTTCAACGATCCACAACGACGCTTCGCTCCACGTGCAAGACTCGACATCCTGTGTAATAAGGTTTATGTTTGTTACCTGCATGCTAGAAACGTATAGAACTTTTGCTCGTAGTACGCTAGATACACATGACTTTATTACATGAGAATACCTACGTGCTTACGCTTTTCTGTCATCGCCCTACTCGCGAACCATTATCACTTACGCTACTTTTGCAATGAAGATCATGTCTGGACGAATTAACATGACTCAAGCCCAGCTAGAGGCTCTCGTTCAAGCTCAAGTTGCTGCGGCACTTGCAGCTGCTCAAGCAGGTAGTATACCCTGCAGTATAGACTCACACTAGGATCCTTAGATCCTGCATTAACTGTCGTATTTAACTTCGTCCTATTCATACACAATAGGTCAACCAGCGCAGCAGCCTGTCTGCACTTTTAAGAACTTCATGGACTGTCGTCCAAGTACTTTCAGCGGCACCGAGGGAGCAGTGGGACTCCTCCACTGGTTTGAGAAGCTAGAGTCAGTGTTCGAGATGTGTGAATGCCCTGAGGCTCGCAGGGTGAAATACGCTACTGGCACGCTAGAAGGAATAGCACTAACTTGGTGGAACGCCCAAGTTCAGGTCTTAGGGTTGGCAGCTGCTAACGCCACACCCTGGAATGATTTCAAAGAACTTATCAAACGTGAGTACTGCACAAGGGATGATATTCACAAGTTGGAGAATGAGTTTTATCACTTGAAGATGACGGGGTCAGAGATTGAAGCTTACACGAAGCGATCGAACGAACTGGCTATCTTGTGTCCAACCATGGTAGACCCTCCAATTAAGCGCATCGAGTTGTACCTCAAGGGTCTAGCCTCAGAAATTCAGAGCCATGTTACGTCGGCTAACCTCGACAACATCCAAGACATTCAGCGTCTTGCTCATCGCCTCACGGATCAGGCGGTGGAACAGAACAAGTTGCCCAAACGCATCAGTGCTACCACTTCAGCCGCTACTCCCACTACACCCAGTGACAACAAAAGAAAGTGGGATGGGGATTCTAGCAAAGGTTCAGCAACAGTTCAGTCTCAAGCTCAGCAGCAGAAGACTGACCACTACCAGAGTCCTAGTCAGCAAACCTCTGGTGGTCATAGACAGAGAAGGTATCAAGGGTTTCACCCCAAGTGTCACAACTGCAACAGACATCACAGCGGCCAGTGCAACAAGGGTCGTTGTCAAAGATGTCTCAAGATGGGTCACGAGGCCAAGGACTGTAGGAGCCCACGGCCTGCAAATCAGAACCACCAACCGCAACAACCAGCTCCACAGAACTCACAGCAGCAGCAGCCACAGCGTGGAAACCGGGGATGTTTTCAGTGTGGGGCTGAAGGTCATTTCAAACGCGATTGTCCTCAGTTGAACCAGAATCAGAACCGCAACAACAATAACCAGGGCAACGGGAACAACAACGGGGGAAACAACAACAACCATGGCAACGAGGCAATGGGTCGAGCTTTCGTGTTAGGACGAGGAGATGCAATGAACGATCCCAATGTGGTTATGGGTAAGTTTCTCCTCGACGATATTTATGTTACTGTTTTGTTTGATTCGGGTGCCGATACAAGTTACATATCGCTAAAAGTCAGTAAATTGTTAAAACATACATCAACACCCCTAAACACCAAACACGTCGTAGAACTAGCTAATGGTAAGAGTTTAGAAGCCACGCAAATAGTCAGGGGTTGTAGTATCGTCTTAGCCGGTCAAGTTTTCTCCATCGATCTTATTCCCATAGTCTTGGGAAGTTTCGATATCGTCATAGGGATGGATTGGTTATCCCAACATCAGGTAGAGATCTTATGCAGTGAGAAGATCATTCGTATTCCACGTTCTGGTCAAGAACCCCTCGAAGTTCAAGGCGACAAGAGTGGTGCTGTGGTTGGCATCATCTCTTTCTTGAAGGCTCAGAAGTGCCTGCGGAAGGGTCACACCGCAATCTTGGCACTCGTTTCAGATGCATCAGTGAAGGAAAAGAAACTGGAGGATATTCCAGTTGTACGCGACTAGCCTCAGGTGTTTCCTGAAGATTTACCCGGTTTACCGCCTCACCGTCAGGTCGAATTTCAAATCGAGCTCGCTCCAGGAGCAGCACCCATAGCTCGCGCACCATATCGTCTAGCTCCATCAGAATTGGAGGAACTGTCAAGGCAGCTGCAAGAGCTCTTGGAAAAGGGCTTCATTCGTCCAAGCTCTTCGCCTTGGGGAGCTCCAGTGTTATTCGTGAGAAAGAAAGACGGTACGTTCAGAATGTGCATCGACTACCGTGAACTGAACAAGGTAACGGTGAAGAACCGTTATCCACTTCCACGCATAGATGATTTATTCGACCAGTTGCAAGGGTCGTGCTACTATTCAAAGATAGACCTGAGGTCAGGTTATCATCAGCTGAGAGTCCGGGATGAGGACGTCTCCAAAACCGCATTCAGAACTCATTATGGCCACTACGAGTTTCTTGTCATGCCGTTCGGGTTAACGAACGCGCCTGCCGTGTTTATGGACCTTATGAACAGGGTGTGCAAACCCTATCTTGACAAGTTCGTCATTGTTTTCATCGACGACATCCTGATCTACTCCAAGAGTCAGGAGGAACACGAGCAGCATCTACGCCTTATTCTGGAACTTCTTCGAAAGGAACAGCTGTACGCTAAGTTTTCGAAATGCGACTTCTGGCTTCGTGAAGTCCACTTCTTAGGCCACGTAGTGAACAAGGATGGGATCCATGTCGATCCATCCAAGGTAGACTCGATCAGAAACTGGCCTGCACCACGTACGCCAACGGAAATACGCCAATTCTTGGGTTTGGCGGGTTACTACAGGCGGTTTATTAAAGACTTTTCAAAGATTGCTAAGCCGCTTACACTACTGACACAGAAGGGTGTCACCTACCGTTGGGGCAACACGCAGGAAACTGCTTTTCAACACTTAAAGGATAGACTTTGCAGTGCACCTATCCTCTCATTGCCAGAGGGCATGGACGATTTCGTAGTATATTGTGATGCATCCATTCAGGGTCTTGGATGTGTGTTGATGCAGCGCGACAAGGTTATTGCTTATGCTTCGCGCCAACTTAAGATTCATGAACGGAACTACACGACGCACGATTTAGAGCTGGGAGCTGTTGTGTTCGCGCTTAAGATATGGCGACACTACCTGTACGGTACCAGGTGCACGATTTACACCGATCACAGGAGTCTCGAGCATATCCTTAAGCAAAAGGATTTGAACATGCGTCAACGAAGATGGGTTGAACTTCTGAACGATTACGAATGCGCCATCAAGTACCATCCAGGCAAGGCCAATGTTGTGGCTGACGCTCTCAGTCGGAAAGACACTTTACCTCGGCGCGTGCGAGCACTACAGCTTACGATTCAGTCTAGCCTTCCTGCACAGATACGAACTGCTCAGATAGAAGCATTGAAACCCGAAAATGTCAAAGCTGAAGCCTTACGCGGCTCACGACAACGAATGGAACAGAAGGCAGACGGCGCCTACTATGTAACGGGGCGTATTTGGGTCCCACTTTATGGCGGTCTACGCGAGCTGGTAATGGATGAAGCTCACAAGTCTCGCTACTCGGTACATCCAGGGTCGGACAAAATGTACCATGACATCAGAACTACTTATTGGTGGCCTAGCATGAAAGCCCACATCGCTACCTACGTCGGCAAGTGTTTGACCTGTGCGAGAGTCAAGGTTGAATACCAGAAACCAGCGGGTCTACTTCAGCAACCCAAGATACCGCAATGGAAATGGGAAGAAATTTCCATGGATTTTGTTACAGGCCTACCTAGATCCCAGCGTGGGAATGATACCATATGGGTGATCGTGGATCGACTCACCAAGTCTGCACACTTCCTAGCTATAAAGGAAACGGATAAGTTCTCCACTCTCGCAGACATCTATCTTAAAGAAGTTGTTTCGAGGCACGGGGTGCCCACCTCCATCATTTCGGATCGGGATGCACGATTCACATCGGAACTATGGCAAGCGATGCACAAATCTTTCGGCTCACGGTTAGACATGAGTACAGCATATCATCCTCAGACGGATGGGCAGTCTGAGCGAACGATCCAGACTCTTGAAGACATGCTTCGGGCATGCGTTATAGACTTCAGCAACGGCTGGGAAAAGCACCTCCCTTTGGTGGAGTTCTCTTACAATAACAGTTATCACACCAGCATACAAGCCGCTCCATTCGAGGCATTGTACGGGCGTAAATGCCGGTCACCTCTCTGTTGGGCAGAGGTGGGGGATAGTCAGATCACGGGTCCAGAGATTGTAGTGGACGCCACGGAAAAGATTGCACAAATACGACAACGCATGGTGGCAGCACGAGACCGTCAGAAAGCCTACGCGGATAAGCGTAGAAAGCCATTGGAATTTCAGGTCGGGGACCGGGTTTTACTAAAAGTCTCACCCTGGAAGGGTGTGGTTCGTTTTGGCAAACGGGGCAAACTAAATCCGCGGTATGTCGGACCATTTGAAGTTATTGAGAAAATAGGCAAGGTGGCCTACAAGCTAAACCTACCAGCTGAACTCGGTGCAGTTCACAATGTATTTCACGTGTCGAATCTGAAGAAGTGCCTATCAGACGAGACCCTCATAGTTCCTTTCAAGGAACTCACTATCGACGAGCGGTTGCAGTTCGTCGAGGAGCCAGTTGAAATCACGGACCGGGATGTAAAGGTCCTCAAAAACAAGAGAATCCCTCTTGTTCGAGTTCGTTGGAACTCCCGTCGTGGCCCAGAGTACACCTGGGAACGCGAAGACAGGATGACAGAAAAGTACCCCCAATTATTCGGAACCAATGCAACCACTACTGAGGCTGAAGCTCCTACTGCGGAATTTCGGGACGAAATTCCAGATCAACGGGGGGAGGATGTGACACCCCAGGAAAACCAGTGAACGATACAACTTACCTAGCTTCCTCAGTGAGTGCATACCAAATTTCGGGACGAAATTTCTTTTAAGTTGGGGATAATGTGACAACTCGTACCTTACCGTCTCTTATATTACGTGTAACTGTTTAAAACATTGTGATTACGTGAATTATATTGAGTGAATAAATGCTATGTGTTACGTGTTTATGTGATTGCGAGATATGTTTACTTAAACCGAATAATATTCGATTACACAAAAATCCACTCGGTCCATTCGGTGGACTCGAGACCATGAGATAGCCCAAGTGGGGTTTCGGCCCACTTCCCTATTACGTATTTATGCACACACATCTCTTAGGGTTTAGTTTTTCACAACTTTGCAATCAAGAACACACACAATCACTCAACTCTCTCTCGACCGACTCGGAACCAAGGCAGCCGAATAAACCTTCTCATCCTTACTGTTGGATTCGGATCATCCTTTATCTTTCGGTTAGTGTACTACCATGAACGTATAATTGTTAATATGTTGATTGCATGTGTTACCTTATGATTTTAGTAATGATGTGTGATTAATCATTGAGTTTAGTAAATCGGCTTGTGTGTGTGTGTGCTTGATATAGGTTCTAGTCAATCGGATATGTATTGATTGTTGTGGTTCGGTTATCATGTTGGTGTTTAAGATTTAACATATAAATCGGTTAGATGTTCATGAAATCAGATCATATTGATATGCTTTAGTGTTAGGATTGTTGTTTATGTTCTTGATACATGTCATAACGGATTAGGGTTCATGAGAATTAAGGTGTTAAAACCCTGTTTGATTGATATTATGTTAATCGAATGAATGGATATTATGTTGATTGATCTGATTGTGAAACTACCAAAGATGTTTGCTAAGATTACGAAACTGATTGAGCTGAAAATTTTGGAAAGTTGTTACATGCTCTGTTGCGACACAGATTGCGAGTCGATACCTTCCGTCTCGACTCGAGACCACAACACTTGCACACAACAGCACAACTCGAGACCAGGCGAGTCCAGTTGCGACTCGAGACCGAACAGTCTCGAGTGGACCATGACAAACCGAGACCATCTCTCTTGCGACTCGAGAACATTCCTGTTGCGACTCGAGATCTCATTCGTTGCGACTCGAGATCTCGACACAGCATAACTCGAGACCGATAGTCTCGACTCGAGACTGACTATGTTGCTATTGGATTTTACTGTTACAAGCCCAACTGTTTGGTCCGGATACTTGGAAATTGTTATCTGATCTTTATTGGACTGTTTAATCTTATTGGGCCGAGAAGAATATTGGATTGTTTTGGGCCGGGTACAATTGGGCTTAGATTTTAGAACGCACAAGTATGATTGTGTTATGCTCTTGACTGTTAACGTGCAATACGTGTTTGCTATGATTTAATACGTGCATTACTTGAAGTCAAAACCTGACTTGTGTGGTAACCCTGTTAGGACGAGATTGACCACTTTAGTTCAAGGAAACCTTTTTGTGTATCTGCCGAGCAAACCAAGGTGAGTTCACACAGCCAAGGCATGGGATTCCCGGGTTGGGAATTGGGTTGGAATGTTGGATATGGAATGATTACTCGTACTTACGCAATCACTAGACTATAGACCATCGTCCTCAGGATAGTCAGGACACTTACGTAAAACCTACGTAAACTAGTATCTACCATTGTCTCCCGGGTCGGGAGGACACTTACGTAAATCCTACGTAACCTAATACCCACTACTGTCTTCCGGGTCGGAAGGACACTTACGTAAATCCTATGTAAACCCCACGCGTACCACTGTCCTCGGGGAAGGGCTCTCACGTAAATCCTACGTGACCTAGTACGTATTCCTGTTCTCGGACTTAGAAGAACACATGGTTGCAAATAGTCTAGTAAGTACCATATTGGGAAGCCCCCGTTAGTAAAGATAAACGTGGGAATCCCCCACTAGTAATATATATACAAGGCATGGGAAACCCCCACCATTAGTACATACATGCATGGGAAGCCCCCACTAGATGAACTTACGCATTACTGTTATGAACTTATTTTCTGTGAACTCGCTCAACTAGTTGTTGATTATTTGCTGCATGCCTTGCAGGACCTTAGGTACATTATGGAGCTTGCACAGGGAGGAGCAGGTCGTTGTGGGATACGGATCGTGAACGATATTTGAACTTATAACTTATTTTGGGCTTTTACTTTAATGCTTCCGCTACTTAAATAAAGTTTGGCTTGAACATCAATCGTATTGATTTGGGTTTTTGAACTACTTTAACTATTATATGCTTGTTCAATATGATTGGTGGCTTGATCCTGGTCATGTCATGCCTCCAAGCGGTGGTACTCCGCGTGTGGGATTTTGGGGGTGTGACAGATTGGTATCAGAGCCATTGGTTATAGAGAACTTGGTTTTAATATGGGAAAACGTTTTTATTAAAACCAGACTATAACCAGAACAATGCTTTCAACGATCCACAACGACGCTTCGCTCCACGTGCAAGACTCGACATCCTGTGTAATAAGGTTTATGTTTGTTACCTGCATGGTAGAAACGTATAGAACTTTTGCTCGTAGTACGCTAGATACACATGACTTTATTACATGAGAATACCTACGTGCTTACGCTTTTCTGTCATCGCCCTACTCGCGAACCATTCTCACTTACGCTACTTTTGCAATGAAGATCATGTCTGGACGAATTAACATGACTCAAGCCCAGCTAGAGGCTCTCGTTCAAGCTCAAGTTGCTGCGGCACTTGCAGCTGCTCAAGCAGGTAGTATACCCTGCAGTATAGACTCACACTAGGATCCTTAGATCCTGCATTAACTGTCGTATTTAACTTCGTCCTATTCATACACAATAGGTCAACCAGCGCAGCAGCCTGTCTGCACTTTTAAGAACTTCATGGACTGTCGTCCAAGTACTTTCAGCGGCACCGAGGGAGCAGTGGGACTCCTCCACTGGTTTGAGAAGCTAGAGTCAGTGTTCGAGATGTGTGAATGCCCTGAGGCTCGCAGGGTGAAATACGCTACTGGCACGCTAGAAGGAATAGCACTAACTTGGTGGAACGCCCAAGTTCAGGTCTTAGGGTTGGCAGCTGCTAACGCCACACCCTGGAATGATTTCAAAGAACTTATCAAACGTGAGTACTGCACAAGGGATGATATTCACAAGTTGGAGAATGAGTTTTATCACTTGAAGATGACGGGGTCAGAGATTGAAGCTTACACGAAGCGATCGAACGAACTGGCTATCTTGTGTCCAACCATGGTAGACCCTCCAATTAAGCGCATCGAGTTGTACCTCAAGGGTCTAGCCTCAGAAATTCAGAGCCATGTTACGTCGGCTAACCTCGACAACATCCAAGACATTCAGCGTCTTGCTCATCGCCTCACGGATCAGGCGGTGGAACAGAACAAGTTGCCCAAACGCATCAGTGCTACCACTTCAGCCGCTACTCCCACTACACCCAGTGACAACAAAAGAAAGTGGGATGGGGATTCTAGCAAAGGTTCAGCAACAGTTCAGTCTCAAGCTCAGCAGCAGAAGACTGACCACTACCAGAGTCCTAGTCAGCAAACCTCTGGTGGTCATAGACAGAGAAGGTATCAAGGGTTTCACCCCAAGTGTCACAACTGCAACAGACATCACAGCGGCCAGTGCAACAAGGGTCGTTGTCAAAGATGTCTCAAGATGGGTCACGAGGCCAAGGACTGTAGGAGCCCACGGCCTGCAAATCAGAACCACCAACCGCAACAACCAGCTCCACAGAACTCACAGCAGCAGCAGCCACAGCGTGGAAACCGGGGATGTTTTCAGTGTGGGGCTGAAGGTCATTTCAAACGCGATTGTCCTCAGTTGAACCAGAATCAGAACCGCAACAACAATAACCAGGGCAACGGGAACAACAACGGGGGAAACAACAACAACCATGGCAATGAGGCAAGGGGTCGAGCTTTCGTGTTAGGACGAGGAGATGCAATGAACGATCCCAATGTGGTTATGGGTAAGTTTCTCCTCGACGATATTTATGTTACTGTTTTGTTTGATTCGGGTGCCGATACAAGTTACATATCGCTAAAAGTCAGTAAATTGTTAAAACATACATCAACACCCCTAAACACCAAACACGTCGTAGAACTAGCTAATGGTAAGAGTTTAGAAGCCACGCAAATAGTCAGGGGTTGTAGTATCGTCTTAGCCGGTCAAGTTTTCTCCATCGATCTTATTCCCATAGTCTTGGGAAGTTTCGATATCGTCATAGGGATGGATTGGTTATCCCAACATCAGGTAGAGATCTTATGCAGTGAGAAGATCATTCGTATTCCACGTTCTGGTCAAGAACCCCTCGAAGTTCAAGGCGACAAGAGTGGTGCTGTGGTTGGCATCATCTCTTTCTTGAAGGCTCAGAAGTGCCTGCGGAAGGGTCACACCGCAATCTTGGCACTCGTTTCAGATGCATCAGTGAAGGAAAAGAAACTGGAGGATATTCCAGTTGTACGCGACTAGCCTCAGGTGTTTCCTGAAGATTTACCCGGTTTACCGCCTCACCGTCAGGTCGAATTTCAAATCGAGCTCGCTCCAGGAGCAGCACCCATAGCTCGCGCACCATATCGTCTAGCTCCATCAGAATTGGAGGAACTGTCAAGGCAGCTGCAAGAGCTCTTGGAAAAGGGCTTCATTCGTCCAAGCTCTTCGCCTTGGGGAGCTCCAGTGTTATTCGTGAGAAAGAAAGACGGTACGTTCAGAATGTGCATCGACTACCGTGAACTGAACAAGGTAACGGTGAAGAACCGTTATCCACTTCCACGCATAGATGATTTATTCGACCAGTTGCAAGGGTCGTGCTACTATTCAAAGATAGACTTGAGGTCAGGTTATCATCAGCTGAGAGTCCGGGATGAGGACGTCTCCAAAACCGCATTCAGAACTCATTATGGCCACTACGAGTTTCTTGTCATGCCGTTCGGGTTAACGAACGCGCCTGCCGTGTTTATGGACCTTATGAACAGGGTGTGCAAACCCTATCTTGACAAGTTCGTCATTGTTTTCATCGACGACATCCTGATCTACTCCAAGAGTCAGGAGGAACACGAGCAGCATCTACGCCTTATTCTGGAACTTCTTCGAAAGGAACAGCTGTACGCTAAGTTTTCGAAATGCGACTTCTGGCTTCGTGAAGTCCACTTCTTAGGCCACGTAGTGAACAAGGATGGGATCCATGTCGATCCATCCAAGGTAGACTCGATCAGAAACTGGCCTGCACCACGTACGCCAACGGAAATACGCCAATTCTTGGGTTTGGCGGGTTACTACAGGCGGTTTATTAAAGACTTTTCAAAGATTGCTAAGCCGCTTACACTACTGACACAGAAGGGTGTCACCTACCGTTGGGGCAACACGCAGGAAACTGCTTTTCAACACTTAAAGGATAGACTTTGCAGTGCACCTATCCTCTCATTGCCAGAGGGCATGGACGATTTCGTAGTATATTGTGATGCATCCATTCAGGGTCTTGGATGTGTGTTGATGCAGCGCGACAAGGTTATTGCTTATGCTTCGCGCCAACTTAAGATTCATGAACGGAACTACACGACGCACGATTTAGAGCTGGGAGCTGTTGTGTTCGCGCTTAAGATATGGTGACACTACCTGTACGGTACCAGGTGCACGATTTACACCGATCACAGGAGTCTCGAGCATATCCTTAAGCAAAAGGATTTGAACATGCGTCAACGAAGATGGGTTGAACTTCTGAACGATTACGAATGCGCCATCAAGTACCATCCAGGCAAGGCCAATGTTGTGGCTGACGCTCTCAGTCGGAAAGACACTTTACCTCGGCGCGTGCGAGCACTACAGCTTACGATTCAGTCTAGCCTTCCTGCACAGATACGAACTGCTCAGATAGAAGCATTGAAACCCGAAAATGTCAAAGCTGAAGCCTTACGCGGCTCACGACAACGAATGGAACAGAAGGCAGACGGCGCCTACTATGTAACGGGGCGTATTTGGGTCCCACTTTATGGCGGTCTACGCGAGCTGGTAATGGATGAAGCTCACAAGTCTCGCTACTCGGTACATCCAGGGTCGGACAAAATGTACCACGACATCAGAACTACTTATTGGTGGCCTAGCATGAAAGCCCACATCGCTACCTACGTCGGCAAGTGTTTGACCTGTGCGAGAGTCAAGGTTGAATACCAGAAACCAGCGGGTCTACTTCAGCAACCCAAGATACCGCAATGGAAATGGGAAGAAATTTCCATGGATTTTGTTACAGGCCTACCTAGATCCCAGCGTGGGAATGATACCATATGGGTGATCGTGGATCGACTCACCAAGTCTGCACACTTCCTAGCTATAAAGGAAACGGATAAGTTCTCCACTCTCGCAGACATCTATCTTAAAGAAGTTGTTTCGAGGCACGGGGTGCCCACCTCCATCATTTCGGATCGGGATGCACGATTCACATCGGAACTATGGCAAGCGATGCACAAATCTTTCGGCTCACGGTTAGACATGAGTACAGCATATCATCCTCAGACGGATGGGCAGTCTGAGCGAACGATCCAGACTCTTGAAGACATGCTTCGGGCATGCGTTATAGACTTCAGCAACGGCTGGGAAAAGCACCTCCCTTTGGTGGAGTTCTCTTACAATAACAGTTATCACACCAGCATACAAGCCGCTCCATTCGAGGCATTGTACGGGCGTAAATGCCGGTCACCTCTCTGTTGGGCAGAGGTGGGGGATAGTCAGATCACGGGTCCAGAGATTGTAGTGGACGCCACGGAAAAGATTGCACAAATACGACAACGCATGGTGGCAGCACGAGACCGTCAGAAAGCCTACGCGGATAAGCGTAGAAAGCCATTGGAATTTCAGGTCGGGGACCGGGTTTTACTAAAAGTCTCACCCTGGAAGGGTGTGGTTCGTTTTGGCAAACGGGGCAAACTAAATCCGCGGTATGTCGGACCATTTGAAGTTATTGAGAAAATAGGCAAGGTGGCCTACAAGCTAAACCTACCAGCTGAACTCGGTGCAGTTCACAATGTATTTCACGTGTCGAATCTGAAGAAGTGCCTATCAGACGAG
Source organism: Helianthus annuus (assembly GCF_002127325.2). NCBI lineage: Eukaryota > Viridiplantae > Streptophyta > Magnoliopsida > Asterales > Asteraceae > Helianthus > Helianthus annuus. Next base: position 114,838,120 of record NC_035446.2, read on the forward strand.
ACCCTCATAGTTCCTTTCAAGGAACTCACTATCGACGAGCGGTTGCAGTTCGTCGAGGAGCCAGTTGAAATCACGGACCGGGATGTAAAGGTCCTCAAAAACAAGAGAATCCCTCTTGTTCGAGTTCGTTGGAACTCCCGTCGTGGCCCAGAGTACACCTGGGAACGCGAAGACAGGATGACAGAAAAGTACCCCCAATTATTCGGAACCAATGCAACCACTACTGAGGCTGAAGCTCCTACTGCGGAATTTCGGGACGAAATTCCAGATCAACGGGGGGAGGATGTGACACCCCAGGAAAACCAGTGAACGATACAACTTACCTAGCTTCCTCAGTGAGTGCATACCAAATTTCGGGACGAAATTTCTTTTAAGTTGGGGATAATGTGACAACTCGTACCTTACCGTCTCTTATATTACGTGTAACTGTTTAAAACATTGTGATTACGTGAATTATATTGAGTGAATAAATGCTATGTGTTACGTGTTTATGTGATTGCGAGATATGTTTACTTAAACCGAATAATATTCGATTACACAAAAATCCACTCGGTCCATTCGGTGGACTCGAGACCATGAGATAGCCCAAGTGGGGTTTTGGCCCACTTCCCTATTACGTATTTATGCACACACATCTCTTAGGGTTTAGTTTTTCACAACTTTGCAATCAAGAACACACACAATCACTCAACTCTCTCTCGACCGACTCGGAACCAAGGCAGCCGAATAAACCTTCTCATCCTTACTGTTGGATTCGGATCATCCTTTATCTTTCGGTTAGTGTACTACCATGAACGTATAATTGTTAATATGTTGATTGCATGTGTTACCTTATGATTTTAGTAATGATGTGTGATTAATCATTGAGTTTAGTAAATCGGCTTGTGTGTGTGTGTGCTTGATATAGGTTCTAGTCAATCGGATATGTATTGATTGTTGTGGTTCGGTTATCATGTTGGTGTTTAAGATTTAACATATAAATCGGTTAGATGTTCATGAAATCAGATCATATTGATATGCTTTAGTGTTAGGATTGTTGTTTATGTTCTTGATACATGTCATAACGGATTAGGGTTCATGAGAATTAAGGTGTTAAAACCCTGTTTGATTGATATTATGTTAATCGAATGAATGGATATTATGTTGATTGATCTGATTGTGAAACTACCAAAGATGTTTGCTAAGATTACGGAACTGATTGAGCTGAAAATTTTGGAAAGTTGTTACATGCTCTGTTGCGACACAGATTGCGAGTCGATACCTTCCGTCTCGACTCGAGACCACAACACTTGCACACAACAGCACAACTCGAGACCAGGCGAGTCCAGTTGCGACTCGAGACCGAACAGTCTCGAGTGGACCATGACAAACCGAGACCATCTCTCTTGCGACTCGAGAACATTCCTGTTGCGACTCGAGATCTCATTCGTTGCGACTCGAGATCTCGACACAGCATAACTCGAGACCGATAGTCTCGACTCGAGACTGACTATGTTGCTATTGGATTTTACTGTTACAAGCCCAACTGTTTGGTCCGGATACTTGGAAATTGTTATCTGATCTTTATTGGACTGTTTAATCTTATTGGGCCGAGAAGAATATTGGATTGTTTTGGGCCGGGTACAATTGGGCTTAGATTTTAGAACGCACAAGTATGATTGTGTTATGCTCTTGACTGTTAACGTGCAATACGTGTTTGCTATGATTTAATACGTGCATTACTTGAAGTCAAAACCTGACTTGTGTGGTAACCCTGTTAGGACGAGATTGACCACTTTAGTTCAAGGAAACCTTTTTGTGTATCTGCCGAGCAAACCAAGGTGAGTTCACACAGCCAAGGCATGGGATTCCCGGGTTGGGAATTGGGTTGGAATGTTGGATATGGAATGATTACTCGTACTTACGCAATCACTAGACTATAGACCATCGTCCTCAGGATAGTCAGGACACTTACGTAAAACCTACGTAAACTAGTATCTACCATTGTCTCCCGGGTCGGGAGGACACTTACGTAAATCCTACGTAACCTAATACCCACTACTGTCTTCCGGGTCGGAAGGACACTTACGTAAATCCTATGTAAACCCCACGCGTACCACTGTCCTCGGGGAAGGGCTCTCACGTAAATCCTACGTGACCTAGTACGTATTCCTGTTCTCGGACTAAGAAGAACACATGGTTGCAAATAGTCTAGTAAGTACCATATTGGGAAGCCCCCGTTAGTAAAGATAAACGTGGGAATCCCCCACTAGTAATATATATACAAGGCATGGGAAACCCCCACCATTAGTACATACATGCATGGGAAGCCCCCACTAGATGAACTTACGCATTACTGTTATGAACTTATTTTCTGTGAACTCGCTCAACTAGTTGTTGATTATTTGCTGCATGCCTTGCAGGACCTTAGGTACATTATGGAGCTTGCACAGGGAGGAGCAGGTCGTTGTGGGATACGGATCGTGAACGATATTTGAACTTATAACTTATTTTGGGCTTTTACTTTAATGCTTCCGCTACTTAAATAAAGTTTGGCTTGAACATCAATCGTATTGATTTGGGTTTTTGAACTACTTTAACTATTATATGCTTGTTCAATATGATTGGTGGCTTGATCCTGGTCATGTCACGCCTCCAAGCGGTGGTACTCCGCGTGTGGGATTTTGGGGGTGTGACATAGTATTCCAAAGTAACACTCGTAAGCTACGAACAGAAACCGTAGCTTACGGTTTGCGATCTCTGTCCCTTTTCTTTCTACATACTCCCACTCGTAAGCTACGGTATATTACCCGTAGCCTACGATTTAAAAATTCTGTCCCAACTTGTTTTCACACACCACCAACTCGTAAGCTATGAGTTGGTGTTCATAAGCTACGATCGAGACAAGCCCCATCTTTCCTCCTCACTTTCAAACTTTCAACAATTTACAAACTAGTCTATGTACTTTGTTTCTTCCATCTCTCTCATTTGTAGACACCACTAACTTTCCATTAACTATCCAAATGGCCCCCAAACTTCACTTTTCTACATTTCTTCCACTCGCGAGCCTTTATATCACCCGAACAAGCTTTAAAACTCATTCTTGAGCTACAACATCACATCCTATGCTTAGAACTTCATCTTTAACCATCGTAAACGCACCGAATTCCATACTTTACCTGCAAAATACCAAATTCTCGTATTCACTTCATTCCAAGCTAATAAACACATCAAATACACATCAAATTCCATACTTTACCTGCAAAATACCAAATTCTCGGGTTTCACCCTCTCCATCATATAACCTCACAAACTTTCTTTTTTTTCAAGGGTTTAACCCACAAGTGATGTTCAAGCTTAAAGCTTGATGAATGTGTGATTTAGGATTAACTTGGGTTATCCTACATAAAATCCACGCATTGCTTGATGATTTCTCTTAGATTAGTGGTTCATATTCTTGTATTACTTGTAAGTTCATGACCCTCCTTTAATGTTCATAACATCAACTGTAGTGGTGAACACTGAGAGGTGCCTAAATGGAAGACTTTTCTTCCTAACTCCTACATAATTTCTATGATACTTAAGAGGTTCCTAAATGGAGGATTTACCCTCCTACATCATGCTTGATCTATTAGACATGTTAATATATTACATATCCTATATATTATCTAAGTGAACAACCTTGATGATGAACTAATGTTCACTTGTCAAAGTGTTGGTTACATCATCTAAAGCCTCATATGTGTTAAAGATGATTATTTTCATATGTCTAAGTTCATGTTGTTTAAATTCCTAATCATTAATCTCTCGAATTCCCAATACTCATACACTTTGTTTCTTCGTGTATAAGGACTTGGTGTTCCAACCTCCCACAACAACTCACTCGCGGATTCACAAGTTGAAGACTTGCAAAACCGTGAGTATACTCGAAACCCCCTTTTTATGTTTACCACTTTTGGGGTGTAACATGTTAAATTATAAAATCACACTTAAACTTTAATCTTTATACTTGCACGAAACAATCCAAATACATGAATGCTATGTTGTGATACTTGATGCTTATACTTGGGTGATTCTTATGTGATACCATAGTCATTAGCTTTGTATGAGCCTCCATTTAACATGTATAGGCTATAGCGCCATAGGAGTAACGCACCACCCGTGAACGAGAGGTCATGTTGAATTATATCATTTTGCGTAAACAGAGGGTTGACTAGAGATATTGCATGCCTTGTATGATGATCTTGTATAAACTAAGTTGTCATGTGGATTCGTTTTAAACTTTTAAACTTATACTTATACTTATTCTTAAACTTGTATACTCGCCTTTGCTTTTGCATTGAACTTTATTTTAAACATGTTACAGGTTGATAATTGATGATGCTATGAAATGGATTAGCAATGATGCTTAGATACTCACTTAGACGTTTAGGTTTAAAGTGTTGTATCAATTTTGTTATTGTTATGTTATAAACAAGCTGTTATTTGAATTTTCCTTGTAATGTTTGACAATTTGATTATGAAATGAAAATGGTTGAATTAAATATTGTCACAAATAGTGTTATGAAGTCTCTTGCAATCTCGAACTAGTCCCACTCCGATGATTCCGCCATTGGTTGGGGTGTGACACCTGAAACTAAAAAAAAGAAATCATTAGAAGTTGAAGAAAATCAACAAAAGAAAGTTGTACGATATCGTTGTTGTTCGTACGGTACCCGTGATCAGGGAGGAGCAATAGTACCGGGTAGCAGTACCGAATTTCCCAAACTAAAAGATTTTCAATATCAATTCGGTACCGACTTTTGGCATTTTCTATACCAGGCTGGTACCGGTTTTTACATTCATGCACTGATATCGAACATGACCGTACCGGTATTTTCAATACCAGTACCGGTTCGATACCGATTAACACCAAGCTTATCTCAACCTGTGATGCAAAAAAAAAACATTAAAGTTAAGAAAAATATGAAAATGTATTCACTTAAAAAGTAAAGAAAATAATTATTATTATAATTATTAATATAATAAAAATGTTAAAAATATATATTATTATAATATTAAAAGTACAGGAAAGGATCCACTAAAAAGTGGATTTTGTCTAAGTAGCCTTAGAAGGATTGTGAAGATAACATGTGGCACTCCTAATAAGTAGGAAAGAAAGACATTTTAGTTCTTATAAATAGGAGTGAAAATGACATGTGTCACTCCTTTTGTTTTTTAAAAATACAACAAAAAAATCTAGTAAAAAAATCTAGCACAAAAAATCTACTACAAAAAAATATAGCACAAAAAATGTAGTACGAAAAAATATAGCACAAAAAAATCTAGTACAAAAAAATATAGCACGAAAAAATTCAGCAAAAAAATGTAGTACAAAAAAATCCAGCACAAAAAATTGAGAATAAAAAATTTAATATAAAAAAATTCAACACAAAAATATAGTATAAAAATCCAGTACAAAAAATGTTATACAACACAGAAATATAACACATTTTAGTTGTTTTTTTTTTGTCTTCGTATTTTATATAGCAATATGGTACTCAAATTAAAGATAAAAAGACGCTCGATTTTACGGTGAAATTTTTATGAAAAATTAATGTCGTACAAAAAAGTTATGAACGTTTAAAAAATGAGGGTGGAACATGCATGTGTCTTGCGTGTGGAGAGAGAAAGTCCATAAATAGGATTTTCCCAAGATACTCTTGCACTCCTCATTTCTCCTACACTTTGATCTTAACCATTGATTTGAAAAATAAATGGTTAAAATTTTTCTCATCCTACATACACAAAATAAACTTTTTATTTGATCTTACCCTTAAAAGTATTATTCATTAGTTTCTATTATTAATAATAGTATATATATGTAGGGTGGAGATACAATAGAAAGTTTATTTGGCTAGGAAGGATAGGAAATGATCTTGACCATCCATTAAGTTAATCAAGGGCTAAGATTAAATCAGGGAAATTGAAAGGAAGAAAAGAGGCGCGTGAGTTTGTTCAAGGGCATTCTAGTCAATCCAAGCCAATAGTTTCTCTCTCCTCCAATTCCCCCCCCCCCCATTTTTTAAACGTTAATAACTCTTTCATACGACATTATTTATTTATAAAAATTGCACCAAAAAAACGAGCGTTTTTTTATTTTTAAAACGAGTATACTATTGCTATATTTAAAAAAAATTTAAAACCCAGTTGCGTAAAACGCAATAGAAAAACCACCAGTTACGTAAAACGCAATGAAAAAAAAACCTAAAAATGACATTTTTCTAAAACGCAATGCACCAAAAAGACAAAGAAATGACTTATTTGTAAAATGCAATGGCCAGAAAACACACATAAATGTCTTATTTGTAAAACGCAATGGCCAGAAAACACATAAAAATGTGTTTTTACCTAAATCGCAATGCACCAAAAACACAAAGAAATGACTTATTTGTAAAACGCAATGGCCAGAATACACTTAAAATGTCTGTTTTCTAAAACGCAATGGACTGAAAACACATAAAAAAGTGTTTTACCTAAAACGCAATGCACCAAAAACACAAAGAAATGTCTTATATGTAAAACGCAATGGCCAGAAAACACTTAAAAATGACTCATTCTAAAATGCAGCTCAACCCCAGCCAGGGGCTCTGCCCCTTGGACCCCGCTACCGGGGGCTGCCGCCCCCGGACCCCCGCAAAGATCGTAAAACGCAATGACTAAATCAAAAACCCAGATCATGAAAATGAAATTAAAGAATTTCTTACATGGATCGAAGCCGATTTCTTCATCCATTGACAAAATTTGAATGATAGAAACACTTATCAACGCTCGAATCGAACGAATCGAGTGATTATCTCCAAAATCACCGGAAAAAACGAGATTTTTTTATGAAATTAAACTGGGTTTTCTTCAAAAAAAGCTGAAGAACACGTTGATCGGGTTCTGAATCATTGATTGGTGATGAAAATCGCACTATAATGTAGTGATTATTGAGATAGAAAGTGAAGAAATAGTTGAAGATGGTGGGTTTTGAAAATGGTGGGTTTTTGAATTTACTGGGTTTTGAAAAAGGAAGAAGAAGGAGTTGGATTGACTAAAATACCCTTTCTCTTTATTTTAAAATTTGCCACATGTCATAATCCTATGGCTTCCTATCCTTCCTAGCGAAAATTAACTTTCTATTTGATCTTTTCCCTATATTATGTAATAATAGTATGTAATAGCATGTAATGTAAAGTGTAATGTAATTAATTTTGGCTTATTATTTTTTAGCGTAAATATACTTTGTCTTTAACATAAATTATTTTTAGTGCAATAAGATTTTATTTTTAGTGTAATTAACAATTATTGTCATTAATATTTATACTCAACATAGGTGCTCATGATAGGTTGGGGCCGACTATTTTGCCGAAAACGCTGTCTATATCGATGATATTTTTAGGCGTCGGTTTCGAATGAGTCGTCGTCTTTTCCTACGGATAGCCGATAATTTGGCAAATTTTGACCCGTTTTTCACATTACGGTGGGATACTAGAGGCAAACAGGGGTTTACTACTTTACAAAAAGTGTACATCGACAATTCGTCAATTAGCTTACGGAAAAGCTAGCGACACATGAGATGAATATTTGCATATGTCTGAAAAAATATCACGAGAAAGTTTGTACAAGTTTTGCAAAGGTGTGGTCAAGTTATACAACTAGAGATATTTGCGAAAACCAACAAAAAGTTTACATCCTAAAGTTGTTTAACGCAAATAAAAATAGACTTGTTTTCTTAGGAATGCATGGTGGCGTTGATTATATGCATTGGTCGTGGCGTATTTGTCCTAATGCATGGCGAGGTCAATTTACACTAGGTGATCAATGACATCCCACATTAATTCTAGAAGTTGTGGCTTGAAGAAAGATTGATTTCTGTTGGGTAGTTGGATGAACATGGACATTTGGTTAAACTCGGGAACGGGCAGTGAAAAGTTGTTAAGGGAAATATTGTCATAGCTTAAGGAAGAAAGAGAGGTTTGATTTACATGGTTAATTTACCATCTGAGTGAGAGACCATCCCAATTCAGAAGAAAACCAAAGTCAGGTTCACATAATCTCGTGGGCAGAAGAAGGTTGTCTTTGCAAGTGAGCAACGAGAGTCACTACTCAGATTGAGGATGAACGAGCGGAAAAAGTTTCAGGCAGACCACTCAGAGGTTTCCGTGGCAGTGGGAGACTGGGAGCACAGGTTGTTTTCAGTCAAAGTTCCTTGTCGACATTGGGTCAGGAGAACAGGCGTTCCAGTTGGTAAAATCTCTCAAGTGGATTACTTGCTGAATATGGAGAGTGTTTGTTCGTAGGGTGTTCCAGAATCCGGTTTGTGTCAGTGGGAGTCAGTAGGGATTGAGGACGGGCCAGGGACAGTTTCAGCCACGACTGATGTGTTGGAGCTTGGGGAGCTTCATCGGGCCTTCAGGTTAACTAAAAAGAAGGCCGTTGCAACTATGGAGATGAGGAAGATTACGAGAGGTACAAATTCGTAGTGGATAGCAGTTTGAAAATTATCAAGCCTCCAAGTGGGAGATTGTTGGGTTTGTGGAGTCTTGATTGCTCGGGTTTAATGAAGACATGAAGACAATTTGGGCCCATTTAGCTTTCTTGTTCACTAAGATTGTAACCCTAGATCTATCTCTATATATTAATGTCCTATACTTGTAATAATAAAAGTATCCCGGTTGTAGACCGTGAACGTATGTTAGCCGACCGAACCACGTAAATCTCGTATGTTCATCTTTGTTTAATTTTTTTCTCTTGCAGTTTCGTTTGTGTGTGTTGTTTGAGAGATTGAATCCTAACTACCATATAGGTTACGGGTATTCATTTCTATATTTTTCAATTGATTTAAACACGTATCTACATCTTTTTAGATATAACATGACCTTTTCGCTTGGATTTTCTCAGCCGAGTTTCCGCTGAGAAGTGCGAGGTAATTTACTAGTTCCATAACATACTAAACCTTTATAGACGATACTAATTTTTTTTTCACAACTAATGAAGAAATGTGTGTCACACGCGTAGATGGTTTATTTTCTGAATTGTAATTTTCTACACTAATTTAGAAAGGTCATACACGTAAAAAAATTGAACTTGGCATACATGACAATGATTTCAATAACCAATGTCCTATAGATTACTCCTACTGGCTCTTATTTTAACTGCATTAACTTAACTAGTGATTTACAGGATTATTTTAACGGTAGTCGTAAAAGTAGCTGTGCTATTGAAGTATTTTAAACTTGATTTAAATCAATCAATAGTAGTTTATAACATGGAGCTTCATAAAAAGAATTTAAACTTAAAATAGGTATTGCATCTCTGACAATGGAGTCCACCACAGGTTTGGCAGAGCGGGCGAGGAGTTTTCCAAACCACACCGTTGGAGGAGGTGGTACGATGGAGTTCACCACAGGTTTGACAGAGCGGGCGAGGAGTATTCCAAACCACACCGTTGGAGGAGGTGGTACAATGGAGTCCACCACAGGTTTGGCAGAGCGGGCAAGGAGTTTTCCAAACCACACCGTTGGAGGAGGTGGTCCGGTGGTGGGTCGTTTGCTTAAGCGGACAAACATATGTGGCAATTTTGGGGACCACCCACTCAAAAACATTTTTTAAGTGTAAAAAGTGGGGTGTGATGCGGAAGTTTAGAATGTTTATTGTCGTGGGAAAAAGTGCGGTTTGAAATGATGTGGCATGCTGACTAGGCAGTCTGAATTTTGGACCAGGTTTATTGCTGTGGATGCTCTCAGAACATAAGCACGGAATTTTTTTTCCATAGGCATCGGAACTATTAGATGCTCGGATATCTCACTCAATTTTAGATGTTTTGGTCTAGTTCGATCAAACCGGGTCACATAATAATCTTAGGGGCTGTTTGGCAACATCTGAATCAATAAGTGCTGAATGAATAAGAGGTCTGAATGGGTAAGAGGCTCTGAACCAATAAGTGCTGAACCAGTAAAGTGCTGTTTGGTTGCACATCTGAATGACGGTGTAAAATGACATTTTTACCCCTTTTAATTAAAAAAACTATTTTATTATTAAATATATTACTTTCTCCATCCCCATCACATTCCACCTCCACCTCCACCGTTCAAAAAGAAAAAAATATCATTCCACCAGAACTTTCTCTCCCTTTCTACCTTATTTCTTGTTTTAAAAATCATATCATTCCATCCCCATCCCTCAACCATCAACGACAACAAGAATATAATCATGCCTCCTCTCCCGTGAAACCACATAATTTCCAAACCCTAAAAAACTTCAAACTGTATATACACACATAAACACACACACAGATGAAATTACTCCCTGCCTCCTCTCCCGTGAAGAACCGGCCGACGACAGCCACACCTCCCCCTCTCGTTTCTGATGACGGCAGCGGATAAAGACTCGCCGCCGTGAGCGGCGGCGACCACCACACCTCGTTGGTCCAGCGAGGGTCTTGAGCGGCGATATCGGTACAGAGCAGAGAGTAGGGAGCCGAGCTGAGGAGAGAAAGAACTTGATTGAGAGGAACAACGGTGGCGGGTCTCGACGAAGCACGGCGGCAGCTGTGGTTTTGGCTATGTCCGACGATTGTGAAGAAGGAGAGGAATGTGCTGTGGAAGAAGATGGGTTTTTTTTTTTGCTAGGGCACAATTGTCACAAGTATCATTCAGAGCTTGGTCAGACTACTCCACATGTATGACTCGTTCAGACTATAATAAGAGGCTGGGAAGTTTTAAGAGGAATGAAACAAACAAGCTGATATGCTGGGAAGTTTTAAGAGGAATGAAACAAACAAGCTGATATCTGACTCAGTCAAACATGAGACTAATAAGAGGCTAATAAGATGCAAACAAACAGCCCCTTAGAAAGCATTTTTAGTGGAATTTAATCTATACTATATACATATGTTACTTATATCTAACATGTATTTACTATTTATTATTCTGCTACTTTTGTTTATTCGATTTTTGCTGAAACCCCTCGGTTACTATGAGAATTTTAACTGTAAAACAATATTACACTTCATTTTGCATTTGTGTAACAAAAACTATGACGTTCTTTATACACATATTTAGCTAACAAGGCTAGAAAGTGATCTTGACCATCCATTTAGTTAATCAAGGGTTAAGATTAAATCAGGGAAATTGAAGGGAAGAAAAGAGGCGCATAAGTTTGTTTAGGGGTATTCTAGTCAATCCAAGCCAATAGCTTCTCTCTCCTCCAATTCCCCACATTTTTAAACGTTAATAACTCTTTCATACGACATTATTTTTTTATAAAAATTTCACCAAAAAAACGAGCGTTTTTTATCTTTAAAACGAGTATACTATTGCTATATTTTCGAATTTTTTTTTCTAAAACCCAGTTGCGTAAAACGCAATGGAAAAAACCCAGTTGCGTAAAACGCAATTGGAAAAAAACCTAAAAAATGACATTTTTCTAAAACACAATGCACCAAAAACACAAAGAAATGTCTTATTTGTAAAACGCAATGGCTAGAAAACACAAAAAAATGTCTTATTTCTAAAACGCAATAGCCTAAAAACTTAAAAGAAAATGTATTTTCTAAAACGCAATGAACTAAAAACACATAAAAATGTGTTTTACCTAAAATGCAATGCACCAAAAAACACAAACAAATGTCTTATTTCTAAAACGCAATGGCCAGAAAACACTTAAAATGTCTGTTTTCTAAAACGCAATGGACTGAAAACACATAAAAAAATGTTTTACCTAAAACGCAATGCACCAAAAACACAAAGAAATGTCTTATTTGTAAAACGCAGTGGCCAGAAAACACTTAAAAAATGTCTCATTCTAAAACACAATTGCCTAAAAAAACAAAAGAAAATGTTCTCTGTAAAACGCAATGGACTGAAAACACCTAAAAATGTGTTTTACCTAAAACGCAATGACTAAAAACACTTCAAGAATGTGTTTTTCTAAAACGCAATGGCCAGAAAACACATAAAAATGTTTTAGTTCTAAAACGCAATTGGCTAAAAACACCAAAGAAAGTGTTCTCTCTAAAACGCATTGAACCATGGCAATAGTTTTGTCTGTGCTGTGAATTGTCTGTGCTTTGAATTATCTGAGCTATGAATTGTCTGAACCAATGTAGTTTACGAATGCATTTTTCCAGAGGCAATTTACAGAAAATTAATTCTTTAATGCTGTGAATTTTTTGTGCTTTGAATTGTCTGAGCTCTGCCCCTTAGACCCCGCCAGGGGCTGCCGCCCCTGGGACCCCGCTACCAGGGGCGCTGCCCCCGGATCCCCGCCAAGATCGTAAAACGCAATGACTAAATCAAAAACCCATATCATAAAAATGAAACTAAGAATTTCTTACATGGATCGAAGTGATTTCTTCAACAATTGACAAATTTTGAATGATTGAAACACTTATCAGCTCTCGAATCGAACGGATCGAATGATTATCTTCAAAATCACCGGAAAAAACGAGATTTTGTATGAAATTAAACTGGGTTTCTTCAAAAAAGCTGAAGAACACGTTAATTGGGTGTTTGAATCATCGAATTGGTGACGAAAATCGCACTATAATGTAGTGATTATTAAGAGAGAAAGTGAAAAAATGGTTGTAGATTGTGGGTTTTGAAAATGGTGGGTTTTGAAGTTACTGTGTTTTGAAAAGGAAGAAGAAAGGATAAGATTGACTAAAATACCATTGCTCTTTATTTTAAATTTTGCCACATGTCCTAATTCTATTGATTTCTATCCTTTCTAGCCGAAATAAACTTGATATTTGATTCCAACCCTTTGGTTTATAATCTTTTCTTTAATTTATGTGTCAAGAATGTTTTGGAAAATATCCTTTTTATTTGTTAACTTGAGTAAACACACCAATCGAGTTTGATAAATGTATGGGGTTAAGAGTTGTTTCTAATTATTATTACTAACATTTAAATAGTCTATCAAATATTCAATCTAAACAAGAAGAAATCAATAATCCAAAGATCATTTTTGTAAATTAAATAATCATTTTATAAATAATCAAGAGATTCAAGTAAACTTTTTGGAATGGGCGCAGCTTAGGGTAAACTTATTAGGTTATGGATAATGGGCTTAAAATGGGTGGGCTTCATTATAAAAAAATGGGTTATAGTGAATGATTGACTAAATTCAATAAATATAAATATAAAGACATAAAAACCAAAAAATAAAGACAGAGAAACCAAAAAATAAAAACACTTTTGTGTAGAAACCCATATGACATGGTCATATCTTACCATCATCAAAATGGAAATGAACACCAGGATACTCAAAGCCAACATCTAAGTGAAGAACTTATTACTAAGTAAAAAATGATTTTCATTGATCCAAATATCAGTCCAATTGACTCATACATGCAAATTCTACTTTACAATAACATGAATCCAAACTTTTCATACATTTATATTTGTCAATGTGGTCTTACAACGGGTAATAATCTCTTTTTATGGTGCATTTGGTATAATAATCTCTTTTCATACCAGTTTCTTTTTGAATTACGCTTACACACATGTGTATACACTATCAAATGTGGCAAACCCAACTTTTTTTTTACAGGTGTCAAACATGTTTTGGTCTTCAGACAAGACAAAATTCTTTTTACCACTTGAAAAATCCTACAAATCTTGTTGTTTTATCACTAGTAAAATTTAGAAATCATAAAAAACATATGACATTCATAAAATTTATTTAAAAATAACATAAGAACCTAAAAAGATAGGTAAATTACTAGGTTGAAATTTTTTTGGGTTAGTAGTAGCTACTAGCTTTCAAAGCCAAAAAAAGATCCAATAAATAATTATAGGAAATATATAGTGCAGCTTCAAACAAATGCTATAACCTGTGAATGTGATAGCCAAGTTTTATTTATAGCTGTCACATATGATTTCATTGGATATTAAAAAATACATATAAATGTTTTCTTCACCAATGTAGGTTTGCCGACTTAGAACAAAATGTGAACACTTGTCACTTAAAAGAAAGTAACAATATACTTTCTTTTCTTTTTTGAATTTCTATACACGTTGACGTTGACTTTAAAAGTTTAGCTTCTATATATTATCATGGAACAGATGTTCAAATAATTGATTACACAACTCAACTCAACTCACAGCCTTTCATTTTTTCATTCATTCAAACACACATAACTCACTCCTGCTGTCCCCAGAGGTATTTTCAGTTGTATCACTCATTTTGGTTACACTTTACGTATTAAATAATAATAAAGGTATATATGGATGTGCAGATGAAGAAGGAAACAGGTGCTCAGTTAACCTCAATAGATGAGCAGAAACCCTTGAACCATCAGCAGCAAATCAACCCTCGTGCTGCTTCATTTGCCAACTCTAGAAGATTAAAATCCAATCGACGCAACCTACCCAATCGGTCTCTCATTGCAGGTACTTTCGGTTTCATTACATTATGCTTCATTATTTACTGTAATATATATGTTAGTTATGATGTCACTTAAGCCAATGTTAACTATTGCCCATATGCATTTGAATGATGCTAATTAGTTTTAGGAGTAAAGTACACAGATGGTCCTTGTGGTTTACTAAAATCTTACATTTAGTCCCTAGATTTTCAAAAGTACACGGATGGTCCCTATAGTTTGCCTTTTGTAACGCATTTAGTCCCCAGCTTTTTCCAAAAGTATATGGATGGTCCATGTGGTTTGCACTTTGCAACGCATTTAGCCTCTAACTTGGACTTGCTGAAACTTTTAGATGTGTTGGTTGGGGACTAAAGACCATCTGTGGACCAAATCCAAAATTTTGGTAAACCACAGGGACCATCCGTGTACTTTACTCTAGTTTTAGGGAAGATAATATTGACATGAGTAGGGTGCTAATTAAGTAATGGTTGCATTGATTGAAGCTCAAAGAGAAATGTACTTCAAATTTTGCGTACCTCTATACGAAGCATCGGTTAAATGTGATTGGAAAGCCGCAAAAGCCATTCTTGACAAGGATCCGGAGTTGGTAAGGTATAGCATCACCGAGAATGGGGAAACAGCACTTCACGTTGCAGCATCGGTGAAAACAAACAAACATGTGGAGAAGTTTGTGAAAAATCTGGTGGATATGATGAAAGAGGAAGACTTGGAACTTGTAAATGAAAATTCCAACACCGCGCTCTATTTAGCAGCTGCAGCTGGAAATATTAAAACGGTTAGGATAATGGTGGAAAAGAATAGGGGCTTGCTGATAATCCCTGGTGCTAGGGGACAAATGATGCCGTTGTATTCGGCTGCCTTGTATGGGAATTATGAAGTGGTGAAGTATCTGTATGAAAATTCAAACGAGTTGAATGATGATGGTTGGAATCCTCAGAATCGCGGTTGGCTTCTTGAGAAATGTGTGGAAGCTGATATGTTCGGTAAGCATCTCGGCTAGTATATAATATATATATATATATATATATATATATATATATATATATATATATATATATATATATATATATATATATATATATATATATATATGTGTGTGTGTGGTTATTACACATTTCCATATAATATATAGATTTTATATTTTGTTCATTATGATCTATCTATATGTAGTTTTGGTTCGTCATAATTTTTTTAGTATTTATTTCGTTAATTGATTTAAAATATAAATAATAAACAGAGGTTATGTAATTAGTTAAAGTAGTGTTTAAAGTGTTTGCTTTCATAGTTGCTTTTGTTGAAACTCAAAGTGATTGTGGAACCTTTTTTAGATGTCGCCCTGCAGATAGTTAAAAAGCATCCGAAGCTTGAAACTGGGAATCTACTTGGAATATTGGCTCGAAAGCCTGACGCGTTTTCTGAAACAAACTATAATGTCACTGAAAGAAGTATTAGTTCCGGTAAACATCTCTACTTGTAATGTCTCATTCTCCTTTTTATGTTAATTATTTAGTTAACGTTTTTTACGTTTATACCATTGCAAAAATTCATAAACAAACACGCAAACAGACGCATATGAGACACACGTTGATAATCGTGTAACCATATAGGCTAGAGAACAAGATATCGAGGATCATATTATATATCAATTTGACCGTTTTTTTTTCTTGTTGTTGCTTTCAGTTGTGGCATTAGTTAGTTTAAATGTGGGAGTTTATGAAAAGGAAAGTGAAGCACTGCAACTACTAAAAATTGTTTGGGAAGATATTGCGAAAAAGCCTCGGCTTGAAATTGATGAAATACTGCGAGGTTCACCTGATTCGATTAAACAAGAGGAGAAGCTAACTTCAGAAAAGGTCGTTCAAACTTTGCAACTACAAAAACTCATTTCGGAACTTCTTGACAAACTGGATGTAGAAACCCAAAACATAATGAGAGGGCCGCCAAATGCTGATCAAGCTCTGCAATTACAGAAACTAATTTCCGAACATCTTGTGAACATGCATGTTGAAACAAAGAACATGATTAAGCAAGACAAGAGGCCAGTTTCAGGTAAGGGAGATCACGCTCTCGAACTACAAAAACTCATTTCTGATCATATTGTTAGCATGCATGTTAACACGCAAAACATACTCAAGCGAGAATCTGGAAAGAAAGATCAAGTGCGGTACTTACAAAAGCTTGTTTCTAAACATATTGCCAAAATGCGTGTTGCGTCAACTTTAAAGGAAACACACTCTTCTCGGGTACTATTTATTGCTGCAGAAATGGGCAATACTAAATTTTTAGTTGAGCTCATCCGTCGATATCCTGATCTGATGTGGAAGGTAAACGATTACAATCAAACAATATTTCATATTGCTGTCAAAGATCGTCATGAGGGTATCTACAATCTATTGTATGAGATAGGCTCAATGAAGGATTTGATAACTCCCCTCCGAGATGCAGATGAGAACAATATGTTGCACTTAGCCGGAAAGAGTGCCACGAAAGAGCGACTTGCTGATGTGTCCGGGGCTGCTTTACAAATGCAAAGAGAATTGTTATGGTTCAAGGTACATATATTCCTATCAAAGTCATTGGTGATAAGAGCGTCTATATTAGTGTATAACTATTCTAGGTTGATTGTGTTGTAGGAAGTAAGGAATATGATCCCCCCTTCTTATAGAGAAAGGAAGAACAAAGATGGTCTAACACCACGCGAGTTATTCACCGAGGAACACAAAGAACTTATTGTAGAAGGCGAAAAGTGGATGAAAGGAACGGCTAGTCAATGTATGGTTGTTGCGGCGCTTATTGCCACGATAGTATTTGCAGCGGCTTTTACAATTCCAGGTGGATATAGTCAAAACTATGGTATTCCTATCTTCTATCGGAAATCAATCTTCGTTGTATTTGTAGTGGCAGATGCCATATCCTTGTTCTTATCATCAGCTTCCATACTTACCTTCTTATCCATCCTCACATCCCGTTACGCGGAACGTGATTTTGTGGAATCATTACCTACAAAGTTGATGTTAGGTCTAGCAACTCTGTTCCTCTCTATAACAACCATGATGATCACATTTAGCGTCAGCTTCTTCATACTATACCATAAAGAAATGAAATGGATACCTATCTTTATTAGTGTGTTTGCTGTCACGCCGGTCCTTCTATATGTTGTGCTGCAATATCATCTGTTAGTCGATGTAATTCGCTCAACATATGGTTCTAGATATCTATTTAAGCCCGGTAAACAATTCCTCTACTATGTAAACCCGAGGGTGTAACCATTGTCGTTTTCATATTGTAATGGTTTGATTAATTTCAGAAGGCACTAGTTGTACTAAGTTGCAAACGTTGTTTAGTACAGATCGAGGGTTCGTTTGTAAAAGTACATAGGAGAAGAAAGGCTGAAGATTTATTGATGGATAGAAAGAAGATAATGAAGATTTTTAAGAGTATGTAAATTGTCTTAATGCAACAATGACGTTGTGATGGTGAGTGCAGGTTTTGTAAATTTTTAAGAAGATAATGAAGATTTTAAGATTTCGTTTCCTACGGAAAACGCCTAGCTTTACTTCCTAGAAAGTGTTTTCATTGCTCAATACATTGTACAAAAAAACACTCCTTTTCTTAGGATCAGCGTAATTCTGGAAAAAAACAAAAAATAAATAAATAACACTCAGAAACACAACACTTTTTATGATGATCTATGCATGTCAGAATGAAAAAATAAATAGCTTATGTAACTAGAACAATGTATGATTTCTGTCATATGATCATAGTAACATGTAAATTACTTGACACAAAAATTGAGAACATATCTCTGTTTTAAATGTACAGTGTATGATTTCTGTTACGTTGCAATTGTAGTTTGAACTAATAGTGCCATAGTAAGATATTTGAGGGACTAGTATTGTAATTGTTCTAACCAATAGTTTACCTACTTGAACACAACTATGAAAAGGAATTTTTGGTAAAACTAACACTTGGCTCCATGAAGCTTTGCCCCAGACCGCAACAAAGTACAAGCCTCAAAATAAGTGAAAGTACAACACATATTGAATATCAATCTAATAACATCACCGACCTCAAATCACTTTTCAAGATATACAAGACATCTAAGTCATACACCGAAGGAAATTATAAAATTTGTAACACACCAAGTTGGAAAAGATAAAGGATTAATTGAAAAGTGAAATTTACTCTAATATTAAAGTTATCTACTACTAAAGTATAGACTTTAAATAGCAAACAATCTTTAATTCAATGAACAGTGTACAAACTAGTCATCTAAAACAAGCGACCAATTATTTAAAACATGTAGTTTGGAAAACCAATTTATTGGTTTGTTGGTAGGTGTCACACATTATGTCATTAACCTCTACTTCAACATCAAGCCTGCTTCTTCTTCTTCTCCAAATACTTATAATGCTTCTGAAACTTCAAGATCCCCCAAACCACCTGCCACAGTCCCATCTCCGGCCACAACGCTTTCGGCGAATACAACACGCAGTTGGTGGTTTGCCACAGCAAAAAGTTACTCAACCTCGTCTCCCCTGAGCTCCTGACCAAAATATCAGGATCAGGAGCCACTGCCATATACATATGTTTGTCAATATCCACCACTTTAACCCCCTCCTCATGATCTCCATTACTGTAATCTCCATTCACACTCCCATTTCCATTCACCATAACTCCGGTTCCACCACTCTTTTCTTCACTGTAATCTCCGTTCACACTTCCATTTCCATTAATCATAACTCCGGTTCCACCACTCTTTTCTTCGCAAGATTCATAAACGGCACGCGGGATTTCGTGTGAAGAAGTGTAAGCAACACATACTAAAAGATATGTATGTGTGTTGTTAGCAGTGGCCTCCATTGCTTTCTCGGCTGCAACTCTAACGGGCTCGTATAACCTTTTAAGATCGCCGATAAACAAGACTCTAACACCATACCTGTTCACAATTGTTAATTCTTTCATAAACCCTTCAATCTTTTCTTGCATCAAGTCCATTACATATTGTACTTCATCCGGGCGCCTATTGAAGTTATCAATACTGAATGCGTAAACTGTCACATACTTCACACCTATTTCATAGCAATATTTTAGAACCGACATGAGCGACAAGAATCCGGCTTTGTGGCCCCCACCCTCGGTTAGCTTCCATTTCTTGGCGAACCTCCGGTTTCCATCCATGATGAATGCTATATGTTGTGGAATCGGGCCGGTGGAAATGACCCGAAAAAGGAGTTTTCTTGCAGTTATATTTAAGTCTGCTAAGAACTTGGTCATAATACTTTCTGATCTTTCTTCTTCCATCTTTTTCCTGAAATTTAACAGTCAAATCTTTAAATAACAGTTCAATGTAGTTGTAAATGTTACTCTGTTTCTTTTAAAAACAAAATTTGTGAATAACGAATGCCAATATCCTTGAAAATGTGATTGGGGCATTTCATCGAACACCTAATGTGCAACAAAACTACAACTCAAGTTACATCATTTTCAGCATGATTTAAAAAATCCAAATGAAAAACACATATTTGAACTAAAATCTTACAGACTTACAAAGAATTATCAGTTGTAATGATCGGATTCACTTCCATTTTCAGTTGGTAGAAGAGGAGAATCTGTTGAGAGATTTATGGCTTGTGTCCAATAACATCGCTTTTATAGCAATGGAGACCAGTCGAAGCTGTTGTGATTGGTAATGCAATAATGCAAATATCAAATAAAAACAAAATGTCGTGTTTTATATACAATCATTTAACACCAGAGTCCACAAATATATACAAAATGTCGTATTTTATATACAATCATATAACAACCATAGTCCACAAATATATTCTGGTAACGGCAAAGTGCTTTATTTTTAGGGCACACGTTATGTTTTAGTAATTGTATAAATAAATAAGAAAAGAATACAAAAAAAAGTTCCATTTCCTCTACTTTTTTTTAATTTAATTCACTTCTAAAATCTACCTATTGTCACCATGTTAAAACGTCACTAGATTAGAAGTAATGGCAGCTAGGGGTGTGGATGGGTGGTTCAAGCATATTTTTAAAGGTGCGGTCAAGTTTTTTATCAAAAAGAATACACTAATTTTTTTCAAGGGGTATGCTTGCCCGCCCAGGATTGTACCTGGATCCGCTCCTGATCAGAAGACGATTTGTCTCTCCTTTGGTTTTTTTAAAGCGGGAATCATACAAAAACAACGAGGTCTAAAACCAAAGCGCAAAAGCGGTGGACGTTTTGTGCCTGAGGCGCAGGGTAGTTATATACTACTTTTTATATATATCATGTAGATTTTTAGCATCCTTTATCCAAAATATAGCTATATATAAGGTTTATATATGATTTTACCTAAACGTACAAGCCAAAAAACCTATTATAAAACAACTAGGTTAGAACCCGTGTATTACACGGGTTGAATAAATGTAATTTTATATATTAAATAATAAAAACTTATATCTTTATGAACCTTGTATATTGTACGGGTTAAATAAATGTAATATTATATATCAAATAATAAAAAGTTATATCTTTAAAAACCATGTGTATTACACATATTAAATAAATGTAATTTTATATACTAAATACTAAAAACGTTGTAGCTTTAAAAAAAACTCGTGTATAATCGGGTTGAATAAATCTACCAAATAATAAAAAGAGTAAACTGCCATTTTGGTCCCTGTGGTTTGATTACTTTTGCCACTTTAGTCAAAACTCAAACTTTTTGCATCTGGGTCCCTGTGGTTTCAGTTTTATTCCCATTTTGGTCTAAAAATTAAACCAGGTCATATTTGTCTTATAAAATCCTGCAATTTTGTCATTTTCCTCAGAGGCAAATCAAGTTATATTTGTCTTATAAAATATGGTATTTATTTATAAAAAAAGAAATGATCATTTTGCACATGCGAAAAATGACAAAATAGCAGGATTTTATAAGACAAATATGACCTGATTTCATTTTTGGACCAAAATGGCAATAAAACTGAAACCACAGGGACCCAGATGCAAAAAGTTTAAGTTTTGGACTAAAGTGGCAAAAGTGACCAGACCAAAATGGCAGTTTACTCTAATAAAAAATTACATCCTTAAAAACCCCGTATATTACACGTATTAAATAGATATAAAAAAGAGTTATATCTTTAAAAACCATGTGTATTACACAGGTTAAATAAATGTATTTTTGTATATTAAATACTAAAAACGCCGTATCTTTAAAGAACCCGTGTATAGTCGGGTTGAAAAATCTACCAAATAATAAAAAAAAATTATATCCTAAATAAATGTAATTTTGTATATTAAATACTAAAAACGTCGTATCTTTAAAAAACCCGTATATAGTCGGGTTGAAAAATCTACCAAATAATAAAAAAAAAATTATATCCTTAAAAACCTCGCGTTTTACTCGAGTTGAATAAACATAATTTTGTATACCAAATAATAAAAAAAGTTATGTTTTTAAATAATTAGGATAACATTTAATATTAATTTATTATTTATATATTTAATATAAGATAAATAGATAAGAGAGGTATTTGTTTTAAAAATATATTAAATTAACAATTTAGATTTGAGGATAATATTTTATTAAAGTATGATAAGATTTAATATTAATTTATTATTTATTTATTTAGATAAATATAAATTTGAGGATACCTTCAATGAGTGACACGTGTGCAAAAGTTGGTTTCTTTTATTATAGTAGTTAGATTAGATTAGATTAGATTAGATTTGCTGCACAAAAAATTGATAAATATGTGAGGTGCACGTCTTGGAGGGCTTTTCTCAAAAAAAAAAATATATACATGCCTTGGGTGTGCTATTTGTATTTCACGCGTCTTGTGTAGTTTGACATGCTGTCTCATGCGCGCTTTATAAAACCAAGGCTTCTTCTCTCCTTATTTTTCGATTTCACTTCTCGCTCATAAACATCATTTTTTTAATAAAATAAAAAAGAAAAGAAACACAACATCAATGATGGCAACAAGCCACAACTCTCGGTGTGTAGTCAATCCAATAGTTGCAACTTCTCTGATTCTTGGTAGTGGAAAAATAAGTCATTTGGGTTTGTTTGTATACGGGTTTTTCAAATTAGTTGTTGTAGTGTGGTGGTAAGGTGTGTCTCACCATATTCAAAAGGTGAAGGATTCAACTCCTACAACTTATAGAAGTATTTACAACCATCCGTCATTTAATAAAAATAATTGCAACAGTAGTTTTAGACACTTTAAGATTTTCGACTAATATCCAAATGCATAAAACTTGAGAAAACTGAAAAAACAAACATGTTGGCATTTAGAATTACAATTTTTAAAGCGAGAATTTAGTATTAACTAATAGAGTAAAATATTTTTTGAGTCTTTATGTTTTATTAGTTTTAACCATTTGAGTCTAAAATCAAAATGGTTAACGCTCTGAGTCCCTAGACCTTTTTTATAACCTTTTGAGTCCATGTTTTTAGGAATAATGGATTTTAATAATCCAAACTATCTGTCATTGACCGACAACGTTCCCAACTTAAAAAAATAACCAGTGGTAGTCCCACCTTTCCACATATTATAAACTAATGGACTTTTACTAAAGAACCTTAATTTGTTTTTGTCCCCTTATCCTTTTCGGTTTAGTAAAGGTCCATTGGCTTACAATAGAGTAAATTGCTAAAATCGTCCCTGACGTTTATTCACATTTGCTAGATCCATCGAAAAAATGTTTTTTTCTCATAGGAACCACTGAGGTTTCAAAAAAGTTGCTAAATTCATCCAAAATGACTAATACTCTTAACAATACTAAGTTGATAGAGGGGTAATTTTATCATTCTTTTAATTTGTTTAATTTACCTTTTTTTAATAGGTTATTACATGCCCCCACCCCTTTATATGAGGTTGTATGCACTGATAAACCATCTGAGACAGACATGCGTATGTTGATAGTTACTTGGATGATTATCATATTGTATTATCTTCGAGGGGATTATTGAATGATGTTCAAATGTATTGGTTATCATTGAAAGATGTTGTAATGTACTAGTTATCATCTAATGAAATCGATGGCTATTTTTTGCATTTGACGGAATGTATTTGTTACTATCTTTTTCTTTACTTCTGGCTGACCCATATAAGCATTTTGTATTCGACGGAATGTATTTGTTATGTTTGTTTGATAAAGCCGATCCAGCTGACCCATTCGATGGTTGTTTTCATATCAGCTGGTTCAGACCAGCAATTGAATAAACCATTTCAACCTGACCTTTCCATTCAATGTTGAAATCATGTTTTTATCCAGCTTATTCCGATCCACCTTTCCATTATATATCTATTTTCTACAGAAAAAGCTCTCGGTATTATTTGTTATGTGAATTATGCTCTGACATATAATTGCAGTTGGGGGTCTTTTGAATGCTACCAGCTACTTTCGTTCATCCTAATAAACAACAAGTGTTCAACAAGGTCTGTTACTAATTTTTAACTTGATATTAGCGATATTGGTTAAAAGTAAAGTTTAAATTATACCAACACTTTGGCAGTCAAATGTTGTAATGAGCTCCGGATTACTGTTAATGGCAGTTAAGGGTCTGTTATTCCCAGCTGTTCTCCACCTCACACATACTGAATTGCATTTCGGGAAATTGAACCTGCTAATATTTATCATACGCAGATCGCAGATGGTTTATCAGTGCATACAACCTCATATAAAAGGGTGGGGCATGTAATAACATGTTAAAAAAAGGGTAAATTAAATAAATTAAAAAATGACTAAATTACCCCTCTATCAACTTAGTATTGTTAGAGTATTAGTCATTTTGGATGGATTTAGCAACTTTTTTGAAACCTTAGTGGTTCCTATGAGAAAAAAACCTTTTTTGGATGGATCTAGCAAATGTGAACAAACGTCAGGGACGATTTTAGCAATTTACTCTTTACAATATATGAAAAGAGAGACCACTACTGGTTATTTTTTAAGTTGGAATCGTTACCGGCCAACGACTAATATTTAGGATTATTAAAATCCATTATTCCAATTGTTTAACCTTTTGAGTCCAATTCCATTAACAAAATTGGACTCAAAACGTTAAAAAAAGAACAAACTTGAATTCAAAAAGTTATAAAATGAACGGTTAGAGACTCAGAGCATTAAACTTTTTGATTTTGTACTTAAGTGGTTAAAACCACTTAAAGATATGAATTCAAAAAGTAATTTACTAACAAATACTTTGGATGACAAGGAAGTAACTTGGTCTCTCTTTGTTTGTATTCACACACAAGCGAGTTACAGACTCTAATATGTTGTTAGCCATCCTCATGTTGGTAAATGGTGTACGTAACAATCTAAAGGTTTAGGGTTTAAAACCTACATAGTGTAGATATTGTGTATATATTCTCAGGGCCGGTCCTAGAATTTTGGAGGCCCAAAGCGAATTAAAAGTTCGAGATCCTTTTTAATTTTTTTAGGCTTGTAATTTCGGTTTGTATCTGACATGAAATATGTTAGGAAGAAACTTTAAAGCACTTAACCATTATATAAACTAGATGATTTTCATAATCAAATAATGTTGGGTCCTAGAAAATTAGACTTGTGTTGGTTAAACGCTAGTTTATTCGACAACTTTTGAAAATCTAATCAGCGCGTTTGGTTTGCAAAAGTATATATATTGGCAGGGTATGGATCTTGTACATTAATCCAGAAGTGTGAGAAGTGTATTATAACACTATATATAACACTATATAACACCATATAAATACCGTATAACACTACGTAACACCATATAACACTATGTAACACTATATAACACTATACATCTATCATAGACATGTTATCAGACAAAATATAGTGTTATATTTGTTATATAGTGTTATACGGTGTTTATATGATGTTATATAGTGTTATATATAGTGTTATAATACACTTCTCACATCAGGATCCTCTACATATATTGGCATTTCCTTGGATTTTGCATGAAAAACAAAAAACATTTTATATAACTTTCCTTTCTGGACGGCTAATTTTATATAACTAATTCATCCACGTGAGATATTTTGCACGAGAAACAAAAAGCAATTTATTCAACTTTTCCTTCTGAACGGCTAATTTTATATAACTAATTCATCCACGTGAGATATTTCATTTAATGGTCCGATTTCTAGATATTTCATTTAGCGTCTCCTATACACGAATAAGGACTGGAATGGACTATTGTTAGGGAATGAAGAAAATAGTTTTTTATTGGCTGATATAATTGAATCGCTCATTTTAAAATGCATTTCATTCCTTCAAAATTATTCCATCCGTCCACCCTAAGACTATCCGCATCAGTGAAAGGCTATCCTTTCTACAAACAGCCTAATCAGCATGCCACATCAGCTTTTCACTTATTCTTCTCACAAACACTTTTTACCCACAACAATAACATATATATCATTCCCACAAACAACCTTATAAAAAAAAGGACCCACCATTAGGCCATTCTTCACCATTCTTCCCCAAGAATTGTAAAGAATGAACACCCTCCATGTCATCCTCTACAACACCCACTAATCCATCCCTCTCACAAATGTCCTCCACGTAGGAATGAACACCCTCCATGTCACCTACAAACATCCTTGATGTGGATAGTCTAAGGGTCTATTTGCTATGGGATAATGGAATGGACAGGGGAATAGAATAAATGAGGTAATGGAATGGATGAGTTAATGGAATTGATCATTACCATTCCATAGCTTGTTTGGTTACCATGTGTGAATGGAATGAACAATTACTTTTTGTTGTTTGGTATGCGAAAAAAGACGAAGGAATAAAATCAGATGGCGGTGGTCAGTTATGGGCGATGATGGTGCGTGGTGCTAGGTGTCAGTTGTAACGACGACGGTGGTGGTGGGTGGAGACGATGGCGGATGGTGACAACGATGGTGGTGGTGGTGGATGGCGGTGAAGGTAGGTGGCGGGGCGGTGGATGACGGTGGAGGTAGGTTGCGGCGGTGGCGATGGTGGTAGCGGGGGTGGTAGCAGCCGCAACGGTGGTCGGAGGTGGTAGCGGTGGTGGCAGTGGGTGGTGGCGGTTGATAGTGGTGGTGGCGGCGGTTATCGGAGGTGGCAGTGGCAATGGTGGCGGCGATGATCGAATGTGGGTGGTGGCGATGATTGGAGGTGGCAGTAGAACGGTGGGTGGCGGCGACAGCGGTGGCGGGGACGGAGGTGGGTGGCGGCGGTAGGTGGTGGTAGCGGTGGTGGCAGGTGGCGGCGGAGGTGGGTAACGGTGGCGGATGACGGTGATGGTGGTGGTGGGTGGGTGGTGGTAGCAACTATGGTGGGTTGTGGTGTTGTTAATGAAGGATGAAGAGAGAATGGAATAGAAAAAAAACAGGGGGGACGGATGGAATGATTTTGAGGGAATGGAATGCATTTTGGAATGGACGATTCCATTTCATCGACCAACCAAACACTCTTTTCTCAATTCCCTCACAATGGTCCATTCCATTCCACCTCTCATTCCTGCATACCAAACGTTACATAATTTTTTCCATTCCATTCCTTCTTCAGCCTTCGTTAACAACACCACAACCCGCTACTGTTGCCATCACCCACCATCATCATCCACCACAACTGCCACCTGTCAACGTCACCCACCTCCGCCGCCACCCACCGCCGTCCCGCTACCACTGCCGCCGACCAGCTCCAACCACCACCACCACCGCCCACCGCCGCCACCCACCAATAACACCACCACTACCACCGCAACCATCGCCACCACCATCGCCCCTACCCGCCACCCTCGCTGCCGCCACCCACCTTTGTCCCACCACCGCCACCGTCACCGCTGCCACCTCCGATCACCGTCGCCACCCACCTCCGCCACCGCCGTCGCTGTCGCTATCAATCACCGTCGCTACCCACGTCTGCCACCACCACCCACCATCACCGCTGCCACCTTCGATCACCGCCGCTACCCACCTCCGCCTTCGTCACCAACCGCCTCTGTCGTCGTCGCTACCCAACCACACCACCGCTATCCACCGCCGCCACCACCACCACCACCCATCGTCATCGCCGCCACTACCACCTTCGACCACCTCCGCCATCACCATCGCCACCGCCACCACCACCACCCATGTGCACAGAGAACACCCTTTTGTCCGCAGGTCCAAACCGTTCAACCCCTAAAAGGGTAAGTCCCTCACTGCAAGCCAGGTTCATTAGTTAAAGGTTTCTCCTTTGAGAAACCTCTTCCCCTATAAATTGCAGCCCATGCCAAACATATGAAACACTCCAGAATCAGCTGAAAACTATCTTAACTCTCTGATTCTCCTTCTCCCTCTCTAGAACAAGCTTCATGCTTGCTTCTCTTCTTCTTCTTCTCCCATGAGAACTAGCTTTATGCTTCTCTTCTTCACACCAAATAATTCATCTTCTCCAATGATTACGTTATGGGCTGGTTTCATATCAGTCTAGAATTCAAGAAGAACAACAATAACACTAATGAACCTCTCTCCACGTCTTGCAAACGTGGGGGGACCCCACGACCTGCGTTAGGCTAATCGAAACCCTTGAACCCTTTTACCCGGAGATATCGCTACAGGCCTTGGTCTATTATTTGTTGCATCAACAAGTTGGCGCCCACCGTGGGGCTACGCCGCTTACTTTATCTTAAAGACCAGTTGTGTAGCTCCATAACATTGTTCGACATGCTAAGAATACTACAAATCAAAGTTTCTTCTTCACTTATCAGCATCAGAGACGGTAGACTTTGCTGCATCATCCTTATTCGAAACCCCATCATCTTGGGAGTTTTTAGCCATCCTCTTTTTCCTCCCTACGACACCCGTTGTCTCGGAGGCTTCAAGGCTTGAACCCTTTGAGCCCTCACCACCTTCAGAACACGTTTCCTCGCTATCTCCGGAGCAAGGACGTTTCTTCGAGAGGGACTTCAACACTTCGTTACAAACAGCCTCATTAAGGCCCTTGGGTTTTAGCTCCTGCAAGACAGGCAAAGGTTTACCAAAACACTTGGAGACTTCACCCACATAAGGGTAAATAATATGCCCTACCTTCAAAACAGTTTCCTTGAAGGCTTCGAAGGCTTTGGGTTGAAAAAGAGAAGACTTTTCCTGAGGCTCCCCAGGCTCACAAAGCTTTGTAACCAGCAAACAAACCTTGGTGTCTCCCATGAGCAAGAAGCTCGGTGTACACATCACCCAAGACCTTTTTGAACTCCGATGAATGGAGAAGATACTTAACCACTGTGACAACCCTCACTAAACCAGGTATCCGTACGATTTAATTAATGACTAATTACTGCTTAATTACTGTGCTTACTTAAAATTACTGATGAACTGCTACTTGATTTCTGATACTTGTACATTCCTGCATCATACTTTACATACCGTCACTACATTATTTACATGCTGAGCCTTAGTGACAAACATGATGCACAAAAGCACAGTAGCACTATGAACGGATAACCTATTGAACATGCTGATAAAGCCAGCATCGGGCAGATACTGCCTCTAAGGCCTGTATGAGCCAGAATTATTCTACTACACCCATAGTGAGTGTATGGATACAAGGGTTGTAGAACTGCGTCTCTAGGAATAAAATACAGTGATCGGATGTGCCTAAAACGTACTCTAAGCACAAAACACAGCACTTTAATTTACAATTCAGCTTCTAGCTAGCTAATAAAGTGCCAAAACATGAGAAAAATATTACTAGACACTTACCAAAGTGTCGGGAATAAGTTGTGTCACTAAAAAGGGAATTAACGACACTTTAAAGCTTTATTAAGCGCTTTAACGGATTACTATCCAACCGAACAACCGGACTATACCCGGAACATAAAAATAATGACATTAACATTATTAATCTTTTTCTGAGCCAGTTAGGGTCCCTGAACACCCTAACACCCGCTTTAAAACACTACACGCAACTAACCGAGTTAATCCCTAAACTTAACCTATTTAACCTAATTAAATACCTAACTAGTGGTTAGAATCCAACCAAGACCCCCCCCCCCATTGAAATTGGCCCAACTAGAAGGGGACAAGCTTGGAATTCTTTTTAATATTATAATCAAGATGTTTAATATCTAGATAGCACATGATCCTTTGGATGAAAACCTAACTAATTGTCTATAAGTAGTGAGTGTTGGCACATGAGATAATCACAACACACTTCACCATCCAAACTCTCTCCTTCCCTCTCTACAAGTCACGGCCGAACACCCCCTTGGCACCCCATCCATTTTCGATTTCTATCTAGCAAGTTCCAAGCTCTACAAGTGTCAAGGGTCACGTATTAGGAAGCTCGGAGCAAACGGAAGGCGAAGGACCTCACTCTCTAGCTTTTATCCACCCGATTTACGTCTAGATTCTTCCCTAGCCTCGAGCTAGAGGTATAATGCTTAAAACACTCTCTTGAATTAATCTAAAGTGGTTAATACGATGTGTAACGATTAAAACTCGGAATCTTGCAATTTGAAGCATTAAAGTCTACTAAAAACATGAAAAATGATGGTTAAAAGCTCACTAGTTGTGTACATGTTGTAGTAATTGAAAGTTGTGATTATTTAGACCCGATCTATGATGTGGTAGCTCGGATCATCGTTTAACCCGGTTTGATCATGGTCATGGATCATGACATAAGGTTGTTATGAATAGAACAAGGGTTAAAAGGTGAAACTCTACCACACGCGAATCATGAACTTGTGTAAAAGTGTTTTACTTATGGAATAGTGTTTAAAACTAGCAGATCTACGTATCTGCAAGTGGTATTTTCGAAAGACCAAGTGTCAAAGAAATCATGTTTTTCTAAAAATGGATCTTACACTAACAAGCATGATTTTTATAAACCACAAGTGTGTAAACACTTGTGAAATGAAAAGTTTTGACAAAATAACAAACTTTGTAAAAGATAACGAGAAGTTGTAAAGATGGAATTACTCTAAAAACGAGGTTTTTACGAGATCACATTACTTTATATAAAGATCCACAAAATATAATGGGATTTACACTATAGTTTCGGAAAAACTACAAGTTCATGTGATTTATGCGATTTACATACTTGTCGACTAGTTTGATGTGCCGGAAATTGTTTGATTGAATAAAGAAGTTGTTGAAATTGATTTTGTAAAAGAAAATGATACGCTTGAAAGCGTGGCCACCTCCAGTTACAGAGGAAACTCTGGCGAAATTTTTCTAAAAACCTAACACTTAGGATTATTTACACTACAAGTGTTAGAATTATTTTTGACATGTTTTCGAAATATAAATTTCGCCATGACTTTATTTACTAAATATTCGGAGGTGGGATTTTCACAAAAACTAAACGTGATAAATATATATATTTGGTAAATATATTTTCACAACTTTGTTTATGATTATTTTGTGAAAATATATAAATATTATTTTTAGAGTAAAAATAATATTTTCAAACGTTAACAGATCCAAAATAATACGAACGCCTCTACGATAACTATATAAGTTACACCGGTAATTATTATTATTACCACCCGGTCGTTAAAACGTAACTTACGCATTTTACGGAAATAATTATGAACGCGTATTTTATCAACGTATTATTTTTGGGGAAAATTATGTGAAATGAAAATATAATATTTTTGAGAAAAATATTTATATTTTGGAATTGGAAATAAATATATATATTAAGTGAGACTTAATGATATAATTCAAACGCACATGTATTAAATCCCTCATCCTTGGGAAGGAGATTAACTACCAAGTATATACGAAAAGTAAACACGGAATAGTTGTCTAACTATTTCCCAAAAACTTAAACTATAAAGCTAAGGCACGGCCGTCCGTCTAATAGAGTTAGCACATGTAGGTCGTTGCACAGCTGCCTGATTTGGAGTACTTGGTAGAGACGCACCGACTGTGAGTTCATGTCCCCCTTTTCTCTTAACTGTTTTCAGTTTTCTAAACTGCGGGGGTGAAATACATGTTACTATGATTACGAGTACTTTTTACATGGTATGGTTAGCGTAAGGAGTGTTACTACTTAGATCATGTGAGTGGGTAGGCGGGAACTGGAGGCCATTAATCCTCATTGTAGGACCGAGGGACGTAAGCGGTAGATCTATCTGGGTGTAGCGAGCCCAACCCCAGGTCCAACAGTACGGACCTCGGGGTGACTTTGTGCCCCGACGCAAAATCGCAAGGTTTGAGTCTTCCTACTTGCACTTCACACATATCAATGGCCTTGCAAACCGTTGGTGATCTCTTTTTTTCTTATTTGCTACATACCAGGAAATTTTTATACTTACAAGTGTTTTACATACTCACTTACACATGAACTCGCTCAACATTATTGTTGACTTTTCAACTTACATGTATTTCAGGGAATTAGAGGATCTGGCACGGTATGGCACGTTTTCCCGCTGCACTATTTCCGAGGTCATCCGGGTTTAGGGAATGTGACTCTTTCCTGGACAAGTCACAGTCCTTAAACCATGTTTATGTTATGTTTGAGTTTGTAATGTTTGTTGAACAAGGTTATGGTTGTTAGGATGTTTTCCCGTTAAAACAATGTTAAGGTATTTTGGTTTTAAACTTAATCGAATGGATGATCTTGCATGGTTTTAAATTCATATAGCTTGTTATGGTTAAGCTATGGTATTAAGAAGTCACACCAAATTAACCACGCTTCCGCAAAGCCAGGGTGTGACAACCACTTGCTGGAATCCATACTCAATGAGCCATTTATTATCACTAGTTGCCTGAGCAAGTGAAGCCTTTAACCCTTCTTTCTCCTCTAATAAGGCCTTTTTCTGAACCTCAAAGGCAGCCTTATCGATCCTGACTTAAACCCTGTTAGCTTCCAAGCGTTTTTCCAATTCAACCACCTCAGTCTTGTGCTGGGAAGAAAGCTCATCAATACTCAACATCAGCTTTTCTCCCTCCCAGCATAACCCTCTGCCTCCTTCTTTAGAGTAGCTAGTGAAGCCTTCATCTCATCCCTCTTCTTCGAGAAGACATCATATTCTCGCATCCTTTTGCGAAATCGGGATACACCCTCTGGAAGCAAGGCAACAAGGTTACAAGCACCCATTACCATTTTTCAAAATCATCAGGTCATCACCCATAGATGAGCAAGAACCTCGAACAACAGGAGAATCAAAGTGGGTAAGAACATCCTCACAAACGGATGAAGGCTTGAAGCTGTCACCAACTGTGACCTTCCAATCCGGCACATAAACCTCCCCCACCCTTCCCGGAACCTGTCCCTTGTCCTTTTTTGATTTTCCCCAACCCCAACTTCTAAATCATCTGAAGCCTCTATGTCATTACTTAGTTCCACCGGCTCAGAAGCCGATGGTTGGTCAGTAGTCTTTATCAAACAACAGCTCGGACGACGAGTAGAGACTTTGGAAGCAACAACTTTGGTGAAACCCTTGACATTGGGAACGTTCACATAGCCTGAACCCTCAAACCTATGTTCAGTGCCCCTAACAACAACATCTTCGCCAGATGTAGCCTCGACATCTCCAAACACAACATCAGATGTGTCATCGCTCTTGATAAAGTCTAAGGCAAACATAACTGCAACAAATAAAATATAACATAAGCAGAAAATACAAAATATCATACCTTGATCATCTCTCACGAGCACAGGGTCACGATCCGGCTTGTCCCACAACCTGCTAACATCCATCAGCACTAAAAGATGTTCGGGAAAGGAACAAAGCCTAGAAGGACACCTCCTAATAAACTTCAATAACCATCTATCTCGTGTTTGAAAGGTTCAAGCTCATTCAAAACAGCATAAGGGTGTCACACCCCCAAAATCCACCTGCGGATAACACCCGCTTCGAGGGCGTGACTGACCTGGATCCAGCCACCAATTATACCGAATACTTAAGTTGATAACAAAAGTAATACTTACTATTCATAAGCTTAGCAAGTATTAAGTTCAGAGTTTAAAGTTTTAAGTTTCAAACAGTCATAAGTAGCGGAAGCATAAGTACGGTAGTTTAAAACAAAGTTCCTGATTCAAAATAAGGTAACACCCAACACAAGGGTGAACAGACACTACACGTTCCCAAGCTGCAAGCTCCTTCGTCACTGGTTACCTGCAAAGCATGCAGTAAGGGGTCAACAATAATGCTGAGTGAGTTCACTAGTTGTCCAGTTTTAATTACCAAAAACTTTGTTTCACCGGTTAATTTATCCGTTTATACATGCCCTGGGGAGCTACCCCAAAAGTTAGCGACTAAACTGTTTTTCCAATACCGAACACTAGGTAACCGTTGCGTATCCGCAGGATGCCCCGATGTCAATGTTCTATCATCATTGACAGATTTCTGAGTACATTAGTTCACGACCGTCCCAAACCAGGGCACGGTGTGAGGCTGGTAAACACCTAAATAGCGCTATCAACTAATAACCCGCTCGCCTAACCCGGCGACTAATCGGTATTTGTAGTAGGGACTTGAGTGATAGAGTTTCGTTTAGTGCCGTTAGTTGCCATCCGTATAAACAGTAATTAACCAAAAGGTTTCCCAATACCCGGGAAGGAAAAGTAAGTTTTGTTCCCAATAACTAGGGAAGGTATGTAAATGGTATCCCCTTTTACCAGGGGATAGGGTTGTTAGTCTCGTGTCCCAAACCACCGGGACGCATGCTTTTAAGTTGTGAACTCACCTTGGGTTGCTCGGTAGGTTTGGGTTACTTGTCAATCACGTTGGTCACCACGTCCTAACATGGTTACCGGTATAGGTCAGGTTCGGTGTACAAGTAATCACGTAAGAACATATACAGGCACATAACATGCATACAAGTAATAGTCATGGGTTATTGGGCCGGCCCTAACAGTAACAGCGTCAAACAGAACACAGCAACACATAGTCCACTTAACAGATAGCCCAAGTTAACACAGAATGGCCCAATAACTAAAATGGACAGCCCACTCGCAACCAGCTGGTCTCGAGTCGCAACCAGGTGGTCTCGGCTTGTCACGCTGTGGTTGCGAGTCGCAAACGTGGTCTCGAGTTGTCACGTTTTGGTTGCGAGTCGCAACGGCGTGGTCTCGAGTCGCAATCTCGTGGTTTCGACTTGTCATGCTTTGGTTGCGAGTCGCAACCGTGTGGTTTCGAGTCAGAATGCTGTGGTTGCGAGTCGAAAACTGTCATTTTCATCCACACGTGATGATGCAGATGCATCAGTCCATTTTGTACCAAGAATTCAGGCCCAAATCCGGAAATAACCAATAAGATTTCTACAAACACTTTTCCTCATTTGACCATTAAACCATATAGATCAAACTTTGCCATTTTTAAAACCTTCAAACCATATTCAAACAAGTTCATCTTGTGTTCATAATTTTCTAGGGTTTTCTCTTTAACAAATCATACATTCATGAACCAAAATCACATATTTCTAGCAAGATTATCATGCAAGAACAAGTAAAACATACACTTTATGACTTAGAACATATTTTTGGGTTGATCATAAGCACATTTTAAACCACTATTCTATAGCCATTATGAACATGTTGTCAAGCTTCATACATAGGGTTTTCACATATAGTTAATCTTCACAAATCATACAAAAAGTCATACAAACATAGTGGTTTACACATAATGCCAAACTCACAAAATATCATAAAAATCATGCATAACAATTTTAACTAACCATTTTCTAGTTTATAATCATTTCATTTATCAAACATTCAAAGCATCTTTCACACTAACATAGGATACTAACCGGTTAGGAGAAGAAAGAGCCGAAGACAAAGGAAGAAAATGAGAGAAGATGAAGTGTCCGAGTGATAGTCTTGACCGAGTTCCTTGTCCGGGATTCTTGCTTGAGCCGAAAATTGGAGAAGGTTGGGATGTTGTTTTGGGGTTTTCTTAGTTGAGAGAAAATAAGGAGTGTGTGTATGTTTTTGTAGCAAATGAGGGAAATGAGGAGATGGTGGGGATTATATATACAAGGGGTGTTTTCGGGTTGGGCTTGGGATTTCGGCCCAAACCGGTTTCGGCTCATCGGCCCACTCGAGACCGAGTGGCCCACTCGCAACCGCCCGGTTGCGAGTCATGGTCTCGGGTCGTGGTTTCGGCTCTTATATATATATATATATATATATATAATACGTACATACATCACATATCACGCACAAAGGTCACGTTTTCATTTAATAATATTTATATACATAAAATATTACAAGGTGTTCGTATGGAAAAACCTCGAGTGTCACAAAGGGTGCCTCCAAACAAGCCTGAAAGGAACAATGGACTCAGAAATCCAGGAAAATCGGTCCTTCCAAGAACCAAGGATAGTAACCATAGACGAAATTAAACACACATCAACCTGAGATGTTTCAAAGGTAAAACAATCGCATTTCTTGGCTAACTGGAAGAAACGACGGAACAACAACAACGATGGGTCATACCCTATCGCTGGACACAAAACATCAAAGTGTAAAACCCTAGCAAGACCTTAAGGGTGTAACTGACCAAACGACACACGATAATACTCTAAAACATTCAGAATAAAGACCGAAAACGAATGACGCAAGTTGGAAAACTCAGCAATAAAGAGCAATCGAACCAACGGGACACTAACCGATCGATTTGCCAAAACCAAGAGCCACCGGATTAAACTTTAGGTCGATCCTCAACTACCTCTTGAAACCTTGAAGCCTACTATCATTCCGAAATTCAAATCTCAAAACTCAAACGCCTTAAAGCTCTGAAGCCTTTAAGCAATAAAAAATAATGTGTAAAAGTCAGAAGCATTTGAGCTTACATCCCAAACACCTCTGACTTGGGGGGTTGATGACGGGGGTAGCCCAAATCTCAATAAAATGACTAATATACATTACAGCTTAAAAGGTTAAAAGGTTGAGAGGTTCAATACGCGCAAACTCAGGTGAACAGTAA
This sequence comes from Helianthus annuus, assembly GCF_002127325.2. Taxonomy (NCBI): domain Eukaryota; kingdom Viridiplantae; phylum Streptophyta; class Magnoliopsida; order Asterales; family Asteraceae; genus Helianthus; species Helianthus annuus. The sequence goes on from NC_035446.2 coordinate 114,874,396, forward strand.
AAAGGACAAGCACAGTGTCCGGTCACATCAACACTTAACGTGTGAACCATTTCTGCACGGACAGAGCATGTGCACAGAGAACACACTTTTGTTCGCAGGTCCAAACCGTTCAACCCCTAAATGGTAAGTCCCTCACTGCAAGCCAGGTTCATTAGTTAAAGGTTTCTCCTTTGAGAAACCTCTTCCCCTATAAATTGCAGCCCATGCCAAACATATGAAACACTCCAGAATCAGCTGAAAACTATCTTAACTCTCTGATTCTCCTTCTCCCTCTCAATAACAAGCTTCATGCTTGCTTCTCTTCTTCTTCTTCTCCCATGAGAACTAGCTTTATGCTTTTTTTCTTCACACCAAATAATTCATCTTCTCCAACGATTACGTTCTGGGCTGGTTTCATATCAGTCTAGAATTCAAGAAGAACAACAATAACACTAATGAACCTCTCTCCACGTCTTGCAAACGTGGGGGGGACCCCACGACCTGCGTTAGGCTAATCGAAACCCTTGAACCCTTTTACCCGGAGATATCGCTACAGGCCTTGGTCTATTATTTGTTGCATCAACAATGACAAAAATTATTAAGTTGTGGGCCTTGTAGCTCCACATAAGCACATCAGTGTAGCGAGGCCCACATGTCAACCATTATTGCTCATTAATAGGATGGCGACCATTAAATAGCGCCCCCTAATAACGTTCAAAAAATAGTATGAGGGGGTTATTGTATAGTGAATTGCTAAACTGGATAGGCAATGATGTCTCATACCACTACCGAGCCTTATAGTTAAAAAAAGCTATATTAAAGATGTGGGGTGGTTCGGTTAACACTTACATAGTGATAAATTTGTAACTACTAGAAAGTTAAAAATGAGGGAAAAGGGGAAAGCAACCTCCATGTTAACCTTTTCATCTAAACTAGTATTAAGGGCCCCGCGTTGCGGCGGGGGCGTAGATCGTGCCAAGTAGCACTAATGCTACACAACTACAAGCGATCAACAACACCGGAAAAGCTCATAAAAACAAAATAAATAAAAAGGAAAAAATAACACCGAACGAAAAACATACGTAAAATCGTTGAACCACGTATGCCAGTTGCGACATGTTAATGCGAAGAAATTAGACTGAAATGTAAAAATAGAAAAGAGTAACTAAGTCGATCTAAGACCACGCGCGTTGCGACGAACTTGTCAAACAGGTAAAATAAACGAGTTGTGACGGTCTTGTCAAATGGGAAAAATAGTAAAAAAAAAACTTTGAAACCCATACGTACGTTACGGCGTGTTCACTCGCAAATTTAGAACGAAACGTAAAACGAAAAATTTGCAAAAGATGAAAAATACGGGGATCAAAGTTGAAAATAAAAATGTGTTAGGGTTAAATTGTAAAAGATGAAAAGTTATGGGTAAAAAGTAAAAAAAAGAACTAAGAGGTTAAAATAAAAAAAAATGAAAAACTTTGGGTTAGAAATGAGAACTCAAAAACTTTTTTGAAAAACTCCCAATCCTTAGAGTACAACTCCATTAAGCACAAACATGTTTGTAATTTATAATATGGTAATATATATTTTTAAACTTAGATAACTTTTATATATTAGTTTTTAATATATGTATTATAAAGTCTAAAGTTCTGTTAATTTAAGTATAATACTTCAGTTTTAGCTATAATTTCTTGCTTGCGGTGTGCGCATATAATGTATATATGTGTGGGCCTTCAGAGGGCAAAAGTGAAATTCACTAATTTTAACGTTATTTTACTAACTTCGTGAAAATAACGTTAAAAGCGGCGGACGACGAATCATGCATCATTTGGTGACGTTGATAGCCGAAAGACAAGGGGGTACATGCACAAATCGGCCTTTGTCCCAATTGCTGAGTGTTATATGCCTCATGTCGAAGGCTTGATACAAAACTACTATCGAGCCGGGGTCTCACTGAAAGCAGTCTCTCTATTCCTATGGGGAAGAGGTAAGGCTGTATACATCTTACCCTACTCAGATCCTACCTTAGCTTTACTATTGCTGGGATTTACTGAGTATGATGATGATGATGACTTCAGTTTTAGCTATACGAGTTGTGTTGTCATTATAGCTAGGGGCGTCAAATGTCGAGTTGGCGGATTGAATTCTCAAATCGGAACACATTTTATATTTTTAATTTGTGTCAAAAGCTTCAATTCTAACTCGTATAGACTTAAAATTGTGTAACCCGAACACAATCCATTGAACTCATTTATTTAAATGTGTCAAACGTACTGATATGGTGACAAGTATAATCACATAGTAAGTGTTTTAATCTGGTTGGTGGGTTGTAAAATGGGTTAAACAAATTAGGGGGTATACTTGTTTAATTAAACATGTCTGATCGATCATGACCCATTTAATTAAACATCTCAATCTGTACCCGACTCATTTATTAATCGAGTTAGACTTGACAACCCAAAACCTGATAATTTTCGTGTCGTGTTTCAGATTGTATCAAATACCAACTATAATTAAAACAGCGGTAAAAACTAATTACCGCGCATATCTAAAACTATATACAACGACTCTACATGAAATGCATGTGCGATTATATAATATTATACATGATCAACTTAACGGACTCTCTCTACTTTTTTCCTAGAACTAGAATGTGAAATAAATTTGAGGGGGGGCCAAATACTTCTCTCGTACATAAACAACGTAATCTCTACTGATTTTAATCAAAATTAATTATTGATTAATACATCATATATTTAAACTACACTTGGTTTATTCTAGATTGTCAAAATATCACGACCATAAATAATAACATTCTATTACACATGCTCACTTATTATATTAAAAAGAAGTCATTCTTAATAAAAAGGAAAAACAATGAGTAAATTAGAGTGTACGTTTCTTTAACTATAGGTCAGTTTGTAAGTACTATATTTTAACTTCTACACTGAAAGTAGTTTATTTGAAAAGTCGTTGCACTTTCTCTCATTTCTATTAACTGGTATTAACTTTTCGTGCTAGCGTTTTTACCCGAATAACTAAAAGAGAAAATGTGTAATTTTCATATTTTTTTTCTTTTGTATTACAGTTATTTTTGCGTTTACTTTTTATTTTTGTATCAGTAGCTTCTGGCCAGTTTTGGTTAATGAATCTTTGCCTTTCCAAAAAAAAAGTTATTTACTTTTCTCATTTATTATTACTACAAGATTAGAAACCCGTGAATTACACGAGTTGAATAAATAAACTATTAAATAGTTAGAAATGTAATTTAGGAATTAGAAATTGTTATTTTGAGATAAGGTATTATGACACGTGACACAAATAGTTATTTGTTTTTAGGTATTGATATTACAAATAAGTTAATTAATAATTTTAGAGGTGTAAACAAGCCTAACCAAGCAAAGTTAGCCTTGTCTAAGCTCGATCTTGGATCATTTAACTTCAAATTTTGAGCTCGGCTCATGAGTATGTAACGGTTTTAATAGATAAATACACAAAAAATTTTATAAATTTTGTAGTGTCTTACTTATATTTGTTTTATTGATATATATTTGTTTATGTCCGTTCATTGATAGTATCAACGTGTTACACCCTAACACGCTTTAACTGAAAAGACGCAGCGGAAAATACATGCCATAAAATTTCTTTCATTAGGAACGTCTTAACTTACTTGAGGTTCATTTTAAGGTGACACATTTACAATGAATACATCAATTGAACTCATTTATAAAATAGAAACATAAACTATGTTTACTAAATTAGTTATTCAAACATTCCCGTACAATCTAACTTGTGACTCGGTCTTCGATCTCCACACCTCAGTGATCCTCCGTGACTTGTACAACCTACACTTACCATACAAAATTCAAACGTTAGTACACATTATGAACGTAACAAGAATTCATACACTTTTACTTTCTATTCCGTTATTCCTTTGCACTTAGGCATTTCCGTCTGAGTATCCATTTCCCGGTGAGACTTCAATATTGTACCTGCATTATTCTTCATTCTCAAGGTACACTATTATTAGCATCAATACTCAATCGTATTGAAAACATATGAGCATACGTAATTACCTACTGGCATACGGTTATACACGCATACTGGCATCCACATATATATACGTTCACACCTACACTAGTATGCACCTCCACACTTAAATACATAATACTTACGCCCATACATATCTACTTGCGTACGCACCTACACCATTACCTACATATATACCTACCTACATACATATCTACATACTTACACCCATACTCATAACGAAACATAATTATACACGTGCATGCATTCACTAGTGAAATCTATACATACATACTTACATACATACATACATACATACATACATACATACATACATACATACATACATACATACATACATACATACATACATACATACATACATACATACATACATACATACATACATACATACATACATACATACATACATACATACATACATACATACATACATACATACATACATACATACATACATACATACATACATACATACATACATACATACATACATACATACATACATACATACATACATACATACATACATACATACATACATACATACATACATACATACATACATACATACATACATACATACATACATACATACATACATACATACATACATACATACATACATACATACATACATACATACATACATACATACATACATACATACATACATACATACATACATACATACATACATACATACATACATACATACATACATACATACATACATACATACATACATACATACATACATACATACATACATACATACATACATACATACATACATACATACATACATACCCCCGTACTTAATTCTTACCCCGCATACTCGCTTACATACCCCGTTCTTATTCGCACATCTTAAACGCTTTCAAAATATCTATCGGGTATGTTTCGGATCTTAAAAATGAGTTTCATACTCATCCGTAACTTACCAAGCCATTTGGTAGGGTTAAGGAACATAACAAAAACTTAACGAGGCTTGGAATGGGTTCACGGGGTTCAAATTCGAAGAAAAACGAAGAAATTACATAAACAATACTTTTACACCTGACCTCCACCGTAAGCTACGGTGGCTACCGTAGCTTACGGTGGCCCCAAAAGCTTACGGTAGAAATAGTCTGCCTTACGGCAGAATTAAATGTCCAGCACCCACCGTAGCTTACGGTGGGCACCGTAAGCTACGGTGATGCCCAGTTCAGCCTTTGTTTTTAATACTAAAACTCGCATAACTTACTCGTTTTTGATCCGTTTTACCCGATTCTTTTTCCTACGCGACCGTAATTTAATTGTCCATCACATGGAGTGAAAATCCAATATTTGGACTACCTAACTTTATGACTCTTATGCCTTCGGCTTACTTCCCTTTTTCCACATTTTGACCCGTTCATGCATATCTCAACATAACTTGTTTCTAATTGTCCGTAAAACATTTCCCTGCATTTTAGACTAAGAATCCTTGCCCCGGGTCCGTAGTCTTTACGAATTTCATTACCGCTACCTTACTTATACATAATTATTCGACCCGTTTAAACCCATCAATTTACCTTAAAACTTTCATAATTACATAACCTTACATAATATCTCCACAATCATGAACATGAAAATTCTACATGCATACTAAGAAGTGAGTCGGAAGTCACTTACCTTGTGCATCCGTGTTCGTGTCCGCTTCCCTGCCTCATCTTGACCCGTTAGCCTTCCATGCTTAGTCCACGCTTGTGTGTTTCCTATTCTTTCATGTCGTCATGCATGACAATGTTAGTATTCATGCTCATTCATATTAACACACATTTTCCAACTCTTATCTATATTGACTTTCACTAACACGCATACGACATGATTTGTCAACCACATTGTTCAATATCTTCGAGTTCCAAATTCATTACCACACATAACACATAATCAATTCTCACATACTTATACTTTCATAATTCTACATTTGACAACCACTTCTTATAAGAATCAACCTAACATAATCGTAACATCATCCTTTGCTAGTGAGGTCATATGCTATATATATATTTAGTACATGTTTACTTTTGACCGTAATTAATGGATTAGTAGACCACATAGCAAACCTTACCCGTTCGAACACAATGTACAAGCTCCTAATGCATAAATTTGACCAACATATACCTTCAACCCGAATTCATATACAAGTTCCATCTAAAACACATTTTTCAAGTTAGTAACTACTACTTTCACCACAATCGCTTTCTATACATGTAAACTTACAACTTGCATACAATTCCACTTTCTACTTCACCTAGTCATTTTGTCAAACACTTGGTGTGCGTACTAACATTTAAGCACATTGTACAAGCAATTTAAGCATATTCTTCCCATATTCACCTCATGAATCCTTTCATTCAAACAAGATTACATTATCACCTACATCATATTAACATAAGTAAATCATCAATTTACATCACATTATCTAAAACCCACTCTACTACTACATTATTAATCACTTACTAGTGATCTAAACTTAAGTTCTTCATAATATCATCATGCCTTTGGTGTATGTACTACCTTCTAAACATAAAGTACAACTAGTTCATGCACAATTTCCTAATCTCATACACAATTCATCAAATTCCACTTCCTAATCAACACGAATCATTCATGCATAAACATCAAACATACTAGTATTACATTTCTTTTAATTTCTCTAACAAGAACTCATCATGCAAATCAAAATACATCAATATTAAGCAAAATTGGACATGGATGATTCACTCATGTCATAATCTTCATCATAACAAATGGGTTTCATCCAAAAACATCGAATTAACCTAAATCATGCATAACCCATGTCCAATATGATGATTATAACACACACCCATTCTCAATTTCATACAAATTCGCGATTTACATCAAAACTCACTTCGTGAAAGATCACCAATCTAACTTCTAAGACATACCTTACGATCCCCTTGTGACGGTGATCATTATTCCATGTTTATTTGCGAATTTGAGCCTTGAATCATCCCTTGATTTGAAGCTTTTGAAGAATTAGGGCTTGGCTCCTATGGAGCCCCTTCTGATCGTTCCAGAACACACACGAGATGTGTGTGTTTGTGTGTGTTTTTATTAATTTAAAACATAACTTTCCCCTTGTTCATCTTTGGTCCCTCAAGTTTATACCTTTGTTTGTTTTGCTAAACATTTGACTAGGTATAATAACCTAGTTATTACATTCTATTTTATTAGACATGGGGTCTTACTAACAATTTTAATAATTCGAGTTTTGGGGCGTTACAAATCTACCCCCCTTAAATGAGGTTTCGTCCCCGAAACCTTCCTTATTCGAATCAAACCAATTCTACTCTTACCCCTTTCAAGTTGTTCATTCACAATACTTATGTAAGACTCTATTCCAGAGCTCTTATTAGTGTCCTTCATTTCATATTGCTAGTTTCTAGCACATATCATCCCTAGCATTTCATTCATTGAACTTAATCCAAAAGTATACAATCCTCACTCGTATTGATTTTTAAGTTTATGGCTTGTCTCTAGCTTCCTATTTAAGCATATTACCTTCATATATCGAAATAAATCGATTTATTTCATTCTACTCATACATCATGTACAATCTTTCATTTTATTCGCTTTGAGACATCCTTAACATCCCATTACTAATGTTACTTCTAATTATCTTAATGTTTATACGAGAGGTCAACATATCATCATAGGCATACTATAATCATTTATTTATATCAATACTAATCACAAGCTAAACATCTTACTAACCTTGACTTCGTTGTGTATGCCAACGGTTTGTGGCCCGAGTCGGCCCGTTTCTTCACGGGTTCATGTAATACTTACATTGATTGCTTCCATTGATTTGTTGAGCACCCGCCTATGTGCATTCTTTCAACAATGCCTTGTTCAAATGAACATGGCCAACAAGCCCAACATCAAAATTAGCACTTTCCATCGATACTCGTCATTATTACTTTTTCTCCATACTTATTTTATTTGGGGTTTTAAATGCTCCTAATTCTTTTATTCTTAAAATTATTTCATTAACCTTTTTGCAAAACTTCCCCTTCCCGGCCATACTTAAGTTATCGTTCGGGTTGTATCCCGTCATTCATTCCGACTCACACGAGTCAATTAACAACGTATCTAATATGTGGCTTAATCAAAATTTTCTTTTCTTAACTCAAATTTTAAGTTCGCATATCATTTACGGTCATTCTTTCGTCCTTAAATCCGTCTCGCGGATTCATACTTATCATTCATACACTTAATTGCTTTTATGTTTGAATCCGTCTCGCGGATTCAAATGTTGCATTCATATCCTTCATTCCTTGAATCCGTCTCGCAGATCCAAATTTTGCATTCATACATTTCATTCCTTGAATCCGTCTTGCGGATTCAAGCATTGCATTCACATCCTTCATTCCTTGAATCCGTCTCACGGATCCAAATTTTGCATTCATACATTTCATTCCTTGAATTCGTCTTGCGAATTCAAGCATTGCATTCACATCCTTCATTCTTTGAGTCCGTCTAGCGGATTCAAGAATTGCATTCATACATTGTTGATCCGTACCGTCTTACAGATTCAACATTCTTCATTCTTATCATTCACACTTTTCATTCTTACATAGTACTCTCAATCTCCCGAGAGTCTTATTACCCATTTCACCCACACGCCCACCAGCTACCTAATTCTAACGTACATACCTGTGGCAACTATCACGGTCTCACGAACGTCATATGTTTCTTGTGTACTGGCCGGGTACACAATCCATATACTAGTTTCGTGTCTTCGTGTAATCACCACCTTATGTCCGCATAATTAAGTTTAGGCACGTGTACACTTCTAAAACTTCCTTACCATACCATTATTATATTTCATTTAAAATTTTCTTTCACTTGCTTAATTATATACCATTTCATGCACCCATAAGCTAAATCTATGTACCTCGGTCAATATGTCATATTACATACCTTGGTGCCAGCGCTAGACCGCATTTACAGATCATCCCTTCCCAGCAATCATGCTGACCTTACACATAACATACTGTTAGTTATCCTCAAATGCATACTTAAGCATATACTTACCTTGGCTTCTACCCTTAGATCTTGATCGAGTCTTGGATTGTACGGGTCCTTAACACAAGAGCACACAGGTTTGAGTTCAAGTATTTACCTCCTCATACTTGATTTCCCTCAAACCAGGGCTCTGATACCAACTTGTTACACCCTAACACGCTTTAACTGAAAAGACGCAGCGGAAAATACATGCCATAAAATTTCTTTCATTATGAACGTCTTAACTTACTTGAGGTTCATTTTATGGTGACACATTTACAATGAATACATCAATTGAACTCATTTATGACATAGAAACATAAACTATGTTTACTAAATTAGTTATTCAAACATTCACGTACAATCTAACTTGTGACTCGGTCTTCGATCTCCACACCTCAGTGATCCTCCGTGACTTGTACAACCTACACTTACCATACAAAATTCAAACGTTAGTACACATTATGAACGTAACAAGAATTCATACACTTTTACTTTCTATTCCGTTATTCCTTTGCACTTAGGCATTTCCGTCTGAGTATCCATTTCCCGGTGAGACTTCAATATTGTACCTGCATTATTCTTCATTCTCAAGGTACACTATTATTAGCATCAATACTCAATCGTATTGAAAACATATGAGCATACGTAATTACCTACTGGCATACGGTTATACACACATACTGGCATCCACATATATATACGTTCACACCTACACTAGTATGCACCTCCACACTTAAATACATAATACTTACACCCATACATATCTACTTGCGTACGCACCTACACCATTACCTACATATATACCTACCTACATACATATCTACATACTTACACCCATACTCATAATGAAACATAATTATACACGTGCATACATTCACTAGTGAAATCTATACATACATACTTACATACATACATACATATATACATACACACATACATACATACATACATACATACATACATACATACATACATACATACATACATACATACATACATACATACATACATACATACATACATACATACATACATACATACATACATACATACATACATACATACATACATACATACATACATACATACATACATACATACATACATACATACATACATACATACATACATACATACATACATACATACATACATACCCCCGTACTTAATTCATTACCCCGCATACTCGCTTACATACCCCGTTCTTATTCGCACATCTTAAACGCTTTCAAAATATCTATCGGGTATGTTTCGGATCTTAAAAATGAGTTTCATACTCATCCGTAACTTACCAAGCCATTTGGTAGGGTTAAGGAACATTATAAAAACTTAAAGAGGCTTGGAATGGGTTCACGGGGTTCAAATTCGAAGAAAAACGAAGAAATTACATAAACAATACTTTTACACCTGACCTCCACCGTAAGCTACGGTGGCTACCGTAGCTTACGGTGGCCCCAAAAGCTTACGGTAGAAATAGTCTGCCTTACGGCAGAATTAAATGTCCAGCACCCACCGTAGCTTACGGTGGGCACCGTAAGCTACGGTGATGCCCAGTTCAGCCTTTGTTTTTAATACTAAAACTCGCATAACTTACTCGTTTTTTATCCCGTTTTACCCGATTCTTTTTCCTACGCGACCGTAATTTAATTGTCCATCACATGGAGTGAAAATCCAATATTTGGACTACCTAACTTTATGACTCTTATGCCTTCGGCTTACTTCCCTTTTTCCACATTTTGACCCGTTCATGCATATCTCAACATAACTTGTTTCTAATTGTCCGTAAAACATTTCCCTGCATTTTAGACTAAGAATCCTTGCCCCGGGTCCGTAGTCTTTACGAATTTCATTACCGCTACCTTACTTATACATAATTATTCGACCCGTTTAAACCCATCAATTTACCTTAAAACTTTCATAATTACATAACCTTACATAATATCTCCACAATCATGAACATGAAAATTCTACATGCATACTAAGAAGTGAGTCGGAAGTCACTTACCTTGTGCATCCGTGTTCGTGTCCGCTTCCCTGCCTCATCTTGACCCGTTAGCCTTCCATGCTTAGTCCACGCTTGTGTGTTTCCTATTCTTTCATGTCGTCATGCATGACAATGTTAGTATTCATGCTCATTCATATTAACACACATTTTCCAACTCTTATCTATATTGACTTACACTAACACGCATACGACATGATTTGTCAACCACATTGTTCAATATCTTCGAGTTCCAAATTCATTACCACACATAACACATAATCAATTCTCACATACTTATACTTTCATAATTCTACATTTGACAACCACTTCTTATAAGAATCAACCTAACATAATCGTAACATCATCCTTTGCTAGTGAGGTCATATGCTATATATATATTTAGTACATGTTTACTTTTGACCGTAATTAATGGATTAGTAGACCACATAGCAAACCTTACCCGTTCGAACACAATGTACAAGCTCCTAATGCATAAATTTGACCAACATATACCTTCAACCCGAATTCATATACAAGTTCCATCTAAAACACATTTTTCAAGTTAGTAACTACTACTTTCACCACAATCGCTTTCTATACATGTAAACTTACAACTTGCATACAATTCCACTTTCTACTTCACCTAGTCATTTTGTCAAACACTTGGCGTGCGTACTAACATTTAAGCACATTGTACAAGCAATTTAAGCATATTCTTCCCATATTCACCTCATGAATCCTTTCATTCAAACAAGATTACATTATCACCTACATCATATTAACATAAGTAAATCATCAATTTACATCACATTATCTAAAATCCATTCTACTACTACATTATTAATCACTTACTAGTGATCTAAACTTAAGTTCTTCATAATATCATCATGCCTTTGGTGTATGTACTACCTTCTAAACATAAAGTACAACTAGTTCATGCACAATTTCCTAATCTCATACACAATTCATCAAATTCCACTTCCTAATCAACACGAATCATTCATGCATAAACATCAAACATACTAGTATTACATTTCTTTTAATTTCTCTAACAAGAACTCATCATGCAAATCAAAATACATCAATATTAAGCAAAATTGGACATGGATGATTCACCCATGTCATCATCTTAATCATAACAAATGGGTTTCATCCAAAAACATCGTATTAACCTAAATCATGCATAACCCATGTCCAATATGATGATTCTAACACACACCCATTCTCAATTTCATACAAATTCGCGATTTACATCAAAACTCACTTCGTGAAAGATCACCAATCTAACTTCTAAGACATACCTTACGATCCTCTTGTGACAGTGATCATTATTCCATGTTTATTTGCGAATTTGAGCCTTGAATCATCCCTTGATTTGAAGCTTTTGAAGAATTAGGGCTTGGCTCCTATGGAGCCCCTTCTGATCGTTCCAGAACACACACGAGATGTGTGTGTTTGTGTGTGTTTTTATTAATTTAAAACATAACTTTCCCCTTGTTCATCTTTGGTCCCTCAAGTTTATACCTTTGCTTGTTTTGCTAAACATTTGACTAGGTATAATAACCTAGTTATTACATTCTATTTTATTAGACATGAGGTCTTACTAACAATTTTAATAATTCGAGTTTTGAGGCGTTACACAACGAATGGCCATGAACATAAACTTTGATATATTAATGTTTGTGAACCGTTCATTTATGTCACATATCAAGTTATCAACAAAAAAAAAAAAATTTACACTACTTATCAATATATATGTGTTTGTGTAATTTTATAAACTTTCATGTACTTATCTATTAAATCATTTACCTATCAAGCTAGATGTCTCTTTAAGTTAAATGAGCCACGATCGGGCTTGGCTCTGCTAGGTTTGTTTATACCTCCAACATGATTAGTTACTTTGTTTCATGGCCGGCCCTAGAGGTGGGTGAGGAGGACCACCGGCTAGGGCCCGATATTTCGAAGGGCACATTATTTTTTAAAAAACTCCGATATGTATATGTAAAAATAATTAAATTAGTAGGGTATACCTATAAAAATACCAATGTATGCCCACTTAAAAACTATTTTTATGGTTTAGATTAGTTATTAGCTCATTTGCATTAGGTTTAGACCTTTAGTGAGCTCAATACCCAATTTTGTTAAGGCCTAAGGGCCCGTTTTTTCAAGCTCGAACAGGGTTAATGAATTTTTAGGACCAACCCTGCTTTGTGTGATGTATACTAATAATAAATGAAAAAGGTAAATAACTTGATCAAACAAACAACAAATAAATATACTATAAAAATATATATTTAAATAAGTTGATTATTTGTTTAATAAGACTTTAAAAATTATTAATAAAAAGTGATAAAAACAAAGACGTTGGAAAATGCAAATAAATAGATAGAAAAGAAAAGAATTGTGCAAATTACATTTCGTTTTTGTTATTTAGTTATAAGGGAAATATTATCGTTTTTAAAACCTAACTATAAAAGGCGAAGAGAAAACCTTACTTTTTAAATTAAATTGTTGTTTACACATTTTTAGGCCATTGAAAAAAAAAAGTTAATAGTTCGAGAGCGTTGCATATTTCTCACATTGAGGAACTGCAAAACGTTGTACTTTTACACAAAGCAAAATCTAACGTGAACTTAGAGGACGTTAAATCTTTGGTTTCTTCCAACTCCGGTTCTATTGAAGAAGTACGTTAAATATAATTGTCTAAACATTTATGTCAACCGGTTCTATGTGATTTTAGAAAGTCAAGTTTATTTTGTTATTATTCTCATTTAAATGGATATTTTCGTTATTTTCCCTTAATTTCTTAGTTTTATTTTTATTTGTTGTGTAATTAGTTTGCAACGAGTCCAGTGGATGGAATAATCGACACCGTCTCTTCGAGTCACTCGACTGCACCATTGTTAAAGATGATTTTACCTTTGAAGTCTTGAGGATGAAAAGAGGGGTTGACAGATGAGATACTGGGCAATGTGTGTAATCTTTTGATTGTTTGAACCTGTTGATAATAGATATTATGAATCAAAGAGATGGAATTTAGTGTGGTAGATCTATATATTATTTGTGAAGTTGCTCTTTTGAATATGTCTATGAATTTGCTAAAAGTATACTTTGTAGAATTTGGAGAAATGGAGACATGCTTTATCATTTTTTAGTTATATATATATATATATATATATATATATATATATATATATATATATATATATATATATATATATATATAGGGGATCGCTAAAATGAAAACCACCTCTAGTTGTAAAAACCATGAGAACCACTTTATGGCCCTTAGATCAACTAGATGGATGGATGTAATTAAAAGTAGTTAATATTAATATTAAAAGTTTTTGTCTTATTATGTCTTTAATATTATAATACAAAAGGGTATTTAAGTAAAATAACTCTATTTTGTCTTTTTATATATATTAATTTTAAATTACCTTTTTTGTCCTATTCATTAATTACTTTTTATTACTTTTATTTTTTAAACATAATTTCTTTATTAAAAACAATTTTAAATTCAGATTTTTTTTTAAAGATTTTTATACTTTTTACAATTTAAGTTTTACGTTAAACTTTTTACGTTTTTTGGACGCGCCGTTTTTTAATGCGCCGTTTTTTTTACGCGTCGTTTTTCAAGCGTAACGCGCCGATTTTTAACGCGCCATTTTTTAACGCACCGATTTTTAACGCGCCATTTTTTAACGCCGTTTTTTAACGCACCGTTTTTTAACGCCGTTTTTACGCGTCTTTTTTTACACGCCGTTTTTCACGCGCCGTTTTTTTTACGCGCCGTTTTTTAACGCCGCTTTTTACGCGCCGTTTTTCACGCGCCGTTTTTTACGCGCCTTTTTTTACAAGCCGTTTTTACGCGCCGTTTTTCACGCGCCGTTTTTCACGCGAAGTTTTAACGCGCCGTTTTTCCGAAGTTTTTTAATGCGCCGTTTTTTTGAAGTTTTTTAACACGCCGTTTTTTTACGCGTTTTTACGCGCCGTTTTTTCAAGCATCGTTTTTTTAAGACGCGCCTTTTCTCCACGTTTTTTAATGCGTCGTTTTTTTACACGCCGTTTTACACTTTTAACGCGCCCATTTTTGTACACTTTTTACGTTTTGCGTTAAAAATTTAAACTTTTTACGTTTTACGTAAAACTTTTTACGTTTTACGAAAAATTTTTACGTTTTACGTAAAACTTTTTACGTTTTACGTAAAACTTTTTACATTTTACATTAAAAATTTAAACTTTCTACGTTTTACGTAAAAGTTTTTACGTTTTACGAAAAACTTACGAAAAAGTTTACGTAAAACTTATGAAAAAAAAATTACGAAAAACTTACAAAAAACTTTACGTAAAACTTACGAAAAACATTTTACGTTTTACGATTTACGTAAAACTTACGAAAAAATTTACGTAACACTTTTTACGCTTCACGTTTTTACGTTTTACGATAAAAAGTTTACGGTTTACGTTAACAAGTTTACGGTTTAATTTTTTTTTTACAAAAACGTTTTTACGCAAAACCGAACGCAACAGAAAATCACCGTTTTTTTACGTTAATTTTTTTATGTTTTAACGCGCCGTTTTTTTACGTTTTACGTTAAAATTTTTACGTTTTAACGCGCCGTTTTTTACGTTTTACGTCAAAAAGTTTACGTTTTACGATAAAAAAGTTTACGTTTTAACGCGCCGGTTTTGTAACGTTTTACGCGCCGGTTTTTACGTTAACGTTTTTTTACGATTTACGTGCCGGTTTTTTACGTTAACTTTTTTTTACGATTTACGTGCCGGTTTTTTACCTCAACATTTTTAACGTTTTTACGTTTTACGCGCCTGTTTTTTATGTTTTATTTGTTTACGTTTTACGTTTTTACGTAAACTTTTTACGTTTTATGTTTTACTTTTTACGTTTTACGTTTTACGTAACACTTTTTACGTTTTTACGTTTTACGTAACACCTTTTACGTTTTTACGTTTTACGTAACACCTTTTACGTTTTACGTTTTACGATTTACGTAAAACTTTTTACTGTTGCGTAAACCTTTTAACGTTTTACGTAAAACTTTTTTACATTTTACGTTTAACGTTTTTACGTTAAAAAGTTTACATTTTACGTTAAAAAGTTTTTACTGTCCCTTTTTACGCGCCGTTTTTACGTCCTGTTTTACGCGCCGTTTTTTTTACGCCCAGTTTTTTTCACACCGTTTTTTGCGACCGGGTTTTTACTTTTTACTTTTTACGTTTTACGCCCCGTTTTTTTCATGCTGTTTTCGCGAACGGGTTTTTTACGCCCCGTTTATACGGCCCGTTTTTTTACACCCCCTTTTTACTTTTTACGTTTTACATAAAACTACGTTTTTTTACACCCCCTTTTTACGTTTTACGCCCCGTTTTTTTCACGCCGTTTTCGCGACCCAGAAATCGCAAACTCGGGAGGTGTCTCAGATATATTGTTATCATCATCGACTAGGGGGGGGGGGGAAACCAACAACATCAAAACAAGGTGTATCTCGAAAAAAAAAGGGTTTGGCTCAGATTATCCGATAATCAAAAAGGCTGCAAAAGTGGGGTTGCAGGTTCAAAAAACCTACCCTCCGCCATCCTTGCCGCGCCATCGTCATCTAAATTTACGTTTTTTTTCATCATCGCCGCCCAAAAACGAACATATCAAAACCCACATAATCAAAAGGTAACCATGCCTTGATTTTGATATCTCTTCAAACAAAACCCAGCAAAAAAGTAGCCTGTTCAAACCACAAAGTTAATCACAAATCACTAGAAAAAGCAAAGTTCATAAAAAATCACTAGAAAAGCAAACTCATTCCAAAAGCACCATGAACATCGTTCAAACATATTCAAAAAGCACCATGAACATCATTCAAACATATTCAACATATTCAAAATAGCACCAGATTAAAAAAGCAACATGAACATTCAAAAAGCACCATGAACAGATTCAGAAAGCACCAAATTTAAAAGAATCAAACCCAAGATTCAAACCCATATTCAACAGAATCAAACCACCGCCATCACCGATCTCTGCCCCAAAACCCCCACCAGTCCCCCACAAACCACCCCAGCCTTCCGCCTCTGCCGAACTCCCACCAAACCACCGCCCCACCACCGCCTTCCACCTCTGTTTGGGGCCACCGGCATCACGAGCCGCCACCACAGTTGGGGTGGCCGGCGATTACTTTAGAGACGAAAGGGGGAGCGTTTTGCTTGGCGGTTATGGTCAGAAAATAGGGTGGGTTCGGTTACCATCGCCTTCCACCTCTGTTTGGGGCCACAAGCATCACGAGCCGCCACCACAGTTGGGGTGGCCGGCGATTACTTTGGAGACGAAAGGGGGTTCGGTCGCCGTCATCATCATCTTCGATTTACATGAGACAAGGGGGAGTGATGAATGAGAGCTGCTAATGGAGATGGGAGGGGGTGTTGGATTTCAAGAGAGAGAGAGAGAGAGAGAGATAAATGAAAATCTCTGCAACTAATAAATATAAAAGAAAGAGAGAGGAAAGAGAAAACATTAAAAGAAAGATGAATGATATGACATTTGTGGTAAATGACCAATATACCCTTATTGTTGGCAAAATCTGATTGGTGGAGACTGGTTCTCATGGTTCTTACAACTGAGGATGGTTTTCATTTTAGCGGCTCCCTATATATATATATATATATATGATGTATGCATGGTTTTCTAAAAACCATCCGTGTTTGTACACGGGTTTTACTACTAGTACTGATAAATGAAAATCTTTTTTGGACACGTGTCACTTTCTAGTGCTTTCTCATCTTATTTTCCTATTTATCTCACTCACATATTAAAAGAATAATAATTTTAAACAAAAACAAGTTAAGAATAAATATTTGTTTTTCTATAAATAATTTTAAACAAAAATTTGGATAAAAATAAATGTTTGTTTTTTTATATAATCATAAAGTTATACTTTGGAATTTGGTGATTGAAATTTTATTCAACACATGCAATACACGAGTTTTTTTCTAAAGATATCTCTTTTTATTATTTATCATATGAGATTACATTTATGCAACACGGGATTCAAACCTAGTTACCTATATATTAAAATGTGTGGTTTGATGAATAGTGACATTGTTTTTTAATATAAATTGAACTTTTATTATTTTATCATTAAAATTATTTTTATTATTTTATCATTAAAAATAAATTTGAACTAACAATAAGATCTGTGTGCGTCGCGGCGCGGGTACATCGTAAACATCGAATGAATTAATTCAAACGTTATGTGATGCGTTAACAATATGAAAGTGTGTGTTTCAACGTATCTGATTGAGCTCAATGTAACCTATATAAGCATTGCGATTGGATCAAAACGTAAGTAAATCGAGTTTATATCGTACAATCATAACGTATTATATGTGATCTGACTCATACATATAAAACATAACGGGTATAAAGGAAAAACTTACACGTGTAATCAAAACAGATTAATTAAAGCTTTTGAAAAAAAAAACCATAATTTGACTCCACTCGGTTGGAAGCAAAATTTACGAAACATCCATAAAATAAGAACGACAACATATTATATTTGACCTAACTCGTTTCCCAAAAAAAATTAACGTCCAATCATAGACTAACTCGAATTTATACAAAAACGTACATAAAAATATGCACGTAACAATGTTTTTTTAAACGAAAATGTATGATATTTGACCTGACTCGTTTCTAGAAACAGTTTACGTCAAAATGTAGATCTAATCGAATTTATACCGACACATACATAAATATATATGCACGTAAAAAATTAGTTTTTTAAGTAAAGTAGAGTGGTAAACTCAAAACAAACTATTAGTAAAAAACTTAATACGTTAAAAACATTTGTAAAACCGTGCCAAGTTGCACCAATGCCACACCACTGCTAGCGACCACAAACAACGCAAAAGCTCGTAAAAATAAAATAAATCAAAAAAAAAAGTAAAAATAAACGAAAAAAACGTTGAACCCCGCACGCACGTTGTGGTGTGTTAACTCGCAAAATTTAAAACGAAATGTAAAGCGAAAAATTTACGAAAGATGAAAAGTGTATGGGACCAAAGTTAAAAATAAAAGTGTTTGGGTTAAATTGAATAAGAGGAAAAACTTTGTGTTAAAAATAAAAAATCAATGGGTTAAAATACAAAAGATGAAACCTTTAGGTTAGAAGTGAAAAATTAGATACAATGCATAGATTACAAAACCATATAGCATCAACATGTTACTAAATTAGAGTATGGAAATATATTTTATTTCTCTTTTATAAGTTTTAAGATACTATGATTTATAAAATTTCAAGTATATTATTATGACGTGTCTATTTTTATTTATGTGTTAGCAAAATGTTTTTTCAAAACCGAATTGTGAGTAGTAATGTATAAGTAACCGAATCACAAAGATACATGTTATCAAAGCTATCTCACATTCAATATTTTTCCTTTCTAAATTGACATCGTAGAACGAAACCGTCCAAGTTTATGGTGCATAGCAAGGCCAAACAAATTTCGGCTAAACAATCAAAATTGTTTTTTTCTTATTTGTTTATAAAGCTATAGCACTTGCAACTAACCTACTAATGGCGTGACGAACTGAACTGGTCTGATCTGATCCTGACCGAACACCATCGGTACTATCAGAACCATTACCATTCACTTTTTGTAGTTTTTGGATCAATGTAAAACATGTGTATGTTCTTTTAAGCGCATCACTATTTATTTATTTATTTTTTTTTGTTTCTCTTTCAGTTGCTATATCAAGTATCATATCATACCGATATTATAATAAATCAAGCTAGTATCGATCAAATTCCCGTTACGCGCGAAAAGTTCCACTAGTTATAAATAAAGAGCACACTAAAAACTATTCTAAACTAGTGACCTATATTATTATAATTAATATGATACATCTTTTTCTGACTTTGTGAGCTACGGTTTCCACGTTTTACCACTTTCACAACTTTCACATGTTTTTATCCGTATCTTTTGTCATTATGTAATAATAATTGGGGTATGTTATTAGGAGTTAGGAAAGTTATTTTTTCTTATCTTGTAGTGAAGTTTTTTTTTTATTACTTTTCAGTTTCAATCCGTTAATTAGGAATTAGGAAAGTTATTTTTTCTTATCTTGTAGTGAAGTTTTTTTTTTTTTTTTTTTTTTTTTTTTTTTTCAGTTTCAATCCGTTAAGTTTCTATGTTTCATTTTTACTCTTCAAATTTTGTTTTTTTTTTCTTCAGGTTAAAGTTTTTTGGTATAAAATTGAGTTTGTCTATGTTTTATGTTAGCTTGAGGTATGAGTTTGTGTTTGTCTTCGTTTTACGTCACATAACGGTATAAATTCACATTTTGTTTTATATTTCACCCCTACGATTTATGCCACGTGGAGGCATAGATTCACGTTTGTGTTTTGCGATTTCCCCCCGTTTTGGCCATCGTTTGCTTATCACGGTTTTACAAACAACGCGCTCGTAACGTGGTGGTTAAAGTTAAACACTAGTTGTTATTAATAACTAGTTTTTACCCGGCACGCGTTGTTGCGCTGTTTTTTTACGTATGATTATTACATTTTCCATTATCGATTTGGTTCATTACGGTACATGCAAACTTTAATGACAATGTAGATTAACCAAACGAAAAAAAAACAAAATATTTATTAAATCTTGAGGACTATATAGTAAGTTTTAAAGTTTAAGGGTTGTAATGTAAATTATTGAAGTCTAGGGTTAAAGTTAGACAATTATAATGTGCTAAAAAATGTAAAACAACTTGCTTCAGCCGGGATCCGGGAAGAGTCTGGATGTTTAACATCTACACTTTTTTTCCATCACGCCACTTCTTTTTTTTGTATTAAAACTAGGATTTTGACCCGCCGTGCGTTGCGGCGGTGTCGAAAGTTAAATTAACTCGTATTTATACTTTATATTTGACCCGACTCTTTACTGAAAAAAATTACGTCACCGTTGAACGAAGACGTATTATATTTGACCCGACTCGCTTTTGAATACAGTTTATGAACGTACACAAAATAAGTATAAAACGTATTATTTTTTACCAGACTCGCTTGAGGAAAAAGTTTGTATCAAAACGTGAGTTGTTTATGTTGAACGTTAATTTAAAATGACAGGTACGTTAAAATTGTGATACACAGAGCGTTACGCCCGCGACATCTTAGTTGTTTATAGTTGATGACACGTCATGTGATGTGTTGACCACATAAAACATGTGTTTGACATATCCGATCAAACTCAGTGTAACCTATATAAACATTGTGGTTACAATGTACAATGATGACAATAACGTAAGACGTCCGCACGTGACATTACACGTTTTAAACTTTGTTACACACAGTACGTTCGTGACATTAACATCGTATTATATATATATATATATATATATATATATAGGGGAAGGTTCATTTGAGAAGAAATTTAATGTGAGAAGAAAAAGAAGAAAGGGCATAATAGTAAAATATTATTGCATTTATAACTCACATCATTAATTTTTAACTCTTTAATTAATTAGTTAACTAATCATTAATTATCCTACATATAATCTACAAAACCTACACATATCAAAATTTTCCTACATAAACCCTACACATTATAGAATTTTATCCTACACAGTCCAAATTTATCCTACACACCTCGTAATTTATCCTACACAACTACTAATTTATTCTACACTTTAAATTAAGTTTTTTTTTAATTTGGAAAAAGTACATATTTTGAAAAGGAGTTACAAATTTAATTTAGTTAGTTATTAAAGGAGAAGAATACAAATTAATGATTTTTGTAAGTTTACCAATATACCCTTATATTAAAATTAAATGCAAATATTAAATGAAGTAGAATGAAGGATTCTTATTGGTTGAAACTTCTTCTTTTTTCTTCTTACAAAAAAATTCTTCTCATTTGAACCCTCCACTATATATATATATATATATATATATATATATATATATATATATATATATATATATATATATATGGCGCGCTCATTGCGGTGAAAAGTTCTAACAATATTTTAGACAACCGTGTAAAGTCGTAAAAGTAATTTAGACATTAACATGGTTAGGCATAGATAAAAAAAATAGCATATTAATATGTTACGCTATGGTCCAAAGTCGTAAAAGCAATTCAAATAAAATGAGACGTTAAGTTATTAAGTAGAAAAAATTGGCAGATCAAAGTTGTCAATTACCAAAAGCTAAAGTGAATGTATAACTTACTTTGTTTGAGAGTTTGATGTGAAAGAATTAAAAGTATAAGGGGTTAGAAAGTAAAAGTATAGAGGTTGGAATTGTAATATATAAAAATTGAAAGGAGTAAATGTGTAGGGGCTAAATGTGTATTTTTATAAAAGTTAAGGACTTAAAGACAAATGTAACATCTCGTAAAATCACGTCCAATGATGTATTGACACGTGTAATAAACCATAATAAAGTCAAACATTGAATTTAAGGGACTAATTTTTTGAAAAATCGAAAACTTTGATCATAAAAGGACTGGAAGTGTTAGCATACCTAAAATAAGTTTCTGAATAACCTCGTACGGTATTTATATTCACAAATGAGCCACTTGTTGATCGAGTGTAGCCGTTTGCGTAATTAATTGAAAGTTTGCGCAATAAAGGGTTAAAAGCGTCAACAAGTTAATTCTTACCACTGAGTGACCTTTTAACAAACTGAGAGCTTCATGATATTTGATTATACTCTCGAGAATGCCAATTATTGTCCGTCTAAGGTTTTTATGCCTTTAAGTGACGTTACGCGCAACTTTGCAAGTTTAAGGGGTTAAAAGCGTCAATATGTTTAATTATACCTCTGAATGACCTTTCTGCAAACCCAAAGCATTATGATGTTTTATAATACTCCCAAGAATGCCTAATATGGATTAGATAAGGCTTCGATGCTATTTAACGATGATATACTTAAGTTTGCGCATTAGAGGGACTAATTGCGTCAAATTGCAAAAGTATACCAATTCGTATGATATCGAACCTTCCAGAATATGATCATAAGTTAAACATGCCCTAAATATCCCTTACATAGTTTAGAAATAGGCTTTGAAGGGCTCGGTATGCTAAAATAAACTTATTTGGTCAATAGGGACTAAAAACGTCAAAAAGTGCATAAGTTTGCATTTTCGCTCATATCTTACGTTCTGAATATATCCGGACATCCAAAAATTTATGTAATCATTAAAATATTTTATTTTAGTGATTGGCATGATAAAATTCCATTTGTCGCTTAATTTGGATCGTTTTTGCGTCCGTTACGACTTACGTCGTAATTAATCGAATAACGCAACCGTACGACCAAACGAACCGACATCCGAGATATTTTTTAGCACATTTCAAGTTCCCTATACTTTAACTTCATTTTAGAGCCTTGAAATGGGGTTAACGGGGCTTAAACGTGCCAGAAATCAAGTTTTTACACTATAGGGGCCATTTCAGCAAATCTGCCATTTTGGTCTCTAGCGGGGCGTGAGAGGCCTCTCGCGGGGGGCCAGAGACTGATCTGGGCAGATTCCTGTTTTCAGCAATGTGGTCGAATTTCAGGGGCTTTTATGTAATATTTTCAATACCTTGGGCTACCGTTTGATGGTTTTTAACATCTCATTGTATTCCAAAACCATTTGCCCAAGTGGAGGGCCAAGATTGAAGCTTGGGTTACGAGAAACGATCCTAACGGTTCTTGAAATTCTATATAAACCCACTTGTTCTTGCTCTCATTTCACACCTTGATCTGAATTGTTCTAAGTTGGAGCTTTTGTGCTTCATACCTGAATATCCTAGATCAATTCCATCCTTGCTTGGACCCTTTATTGAGAGCCCCAGTAGAGGTACTTGTGCTTGCTGATTAGGATATACGGCTGAGTATAAATTGCATTTTTAGCTCAGGTAAATACTTTTGACTTATTTTCCCTATACGGGCTTGGGATACGGTATTATAATACCGCTTGGTCGGGTATTGAATGTTTAATCGGATTGTGATTAAATTATTGAGGTAACCCGTTTTAATCTGTCTTGTTTGAAATAAAGGCCTTTAGGGGTTAATGACCATGTCCCCGATATCCTTGGCATCATTATAAAATAAAAATGGCCACGTCTTATGCACGGGGTTTAGGCATACACCTGACAGTTGCATAAGGGAAACAGTATCTCACTCTCTTGTGGGCCTATACTTGTGGTGTCTTTGTTAATCTTGGCCCGGTTACTAACATCGGGCCCTAAATGTATAACAAACATGTAAATCTGTATACAAGATTATTTTTATATAATTGTCCCAAGTTATAAAAGATATTTTGTGCCTTGTGCATTCAAATCAATTTTCTAAAAACATTTTCAAAATGAGTCAGTTAATTGTATTTACCAGTGTAAACTGACGTATTTTTCCAAAAAGATTAAGTGACAGGTACTGTACGTAATTGGCTGGGAGCTCAGGGCGTTAATAGGGAATCTTGCAAGTTCTAGATGCCTAAAGTCTGTTGAACAATGTTCCTTTTTAATTTTGATCCGCCTGTGGATCTTTTACAACCGTTCTTGTAATACTTGATATTACTCTTCATCGGTTTGTAATATATTTATCTTTTGCTTCCGCTTTGCATTAAATTGTGTTGTTTGACTATGACGATGTCAACTACGTCACGATACTCCCCACCGGGCTCACCGGTAATACGTAGAAATATCGGGGTGTGACAGGTTGGCATCAGAGCCAACATTGAGTGAATTAAACACTAGCCTTTTGTGTTTAATCTCAATAACACAGTAGCACATTCCTTAACTTCCGAGTCTAGACTGGAACTAGGAATGATCTCATCCCTGTTAAATGTATGCATTGTTTTCAGTATTTCTGTATCTCTGGAGCGTGTCGCCGAGCAAAGCTGCCATTGGTGGAGGCTCTCCAAATCCGAAGTTTAAAAAATGTAAAGCTTCGTACTACAGCTCGAATAAGCGCACGACCTGTATGGAGGAATGACCTTTTGAACCCATTAATCATATTTCAAATTCTTTACCCAAGACTTTGGAAACTTCAAATGAGAAGCCAGCATCGGAGGAGTTCGTACCTGCTGTCCTTGAAGATCCTATTCCAAACATAATATCTATGAAATCAAAGGACTCGTATTTCTTACCTCTAAGTCTTGGAATCCCAGACTTGGAATATACCTATCCTGATCTTATTCATGATCCATATTGTTGATTACCCCAAAAAAAAAAACACTTGGATTCCACTTTTGCAAAGATTCCTAAAATAGAAAATTTGGATACCCACCAAAACCTTCGGTATTCATACCTCACGCAGAGAACCAAGGAGAAAATTTCCAGGAATAAAGTAAAGAAGAAACTCTTTCATTGTTTTTTTTTAATTTCTTTATTAGTCCTTATAAGGACATATTTATCTTTTAGTTCCTTCTTGGACAAATTCTTGTTTAAAAAGTCCCGTTTAGGGCATCTATGTACTCCATTCATTTAATGATTCAAAATTAATTACCGATATATATAAATGAAAATATTATATAAAATAAATCATAATATCCTTCTTTTTATCAGCATATATAGTGAAAAGAATCTTAAAGGTTATAACCTAGCTTGTATGTCTTTAAGGACCTAGCTATGATGGTAAAACCTGTTTAAAAGAGATTCAGATCCTTTTTAACATCTAAAAACATGTTAACACTCCTGACAACAGTGATGCGATAAAATCACACTTGTCATCTTTATAATGGGAATTTCCAACCCCCTTATCTAGCCTAGTGATTTGGAAATCATGGCTTAAATCATCAAATTAAGATGATCATTTTTACAAACATCCATTAGTGATGAAACGCCTACGGGCTATATCTACTGTCCTAAAAGACAAAAGACAGTTGTAGTCTTTGACTCTCTGTCAAGAAAGGTAATGAACTGCGTTCAAACCCTAATGCCTCGATCCTATAAGATCATGGCTTATAAATTCAAAATTGTTCTCGTGACAAGGCCTTTTGTGCCATTTCAATATCCTTAATAGCTTCTAGCTGGATTAATTATAATGAAAATTTAAAATAAACCTGATTATCAAATTAACCAAGTATGGTCTATTAATACCATGGTTAATGAATCATCGAAGATGATGGTTCCAAAATAGGCTCCCTGTCAAGGAAAGGTAATGAACTATGTTCAAACCTTAATGCCTCGATTCCCTAAAAATCGTGGCTTATAAATTTAAAATTTGTCCTTGTGATTAGGCCTGTTGTGCCACTTTAATATCCTTAATGTTTTATAACTAGGGTAAATTATAATGAGAATACTAATATAATTAACAAATTAACCAATATGGTTTATATTACCATGGTTAATGAGTCATCAAAAATGATGATTCCATAATGACCTCTGAATAAATCATTGTCAATATTTACGTAGCAATCAAGCTACATGGCTGAATCCGATGAGGTTAACAGCCACCTGAGGGAGAACAATGATACTACCAGAGTTAATATAACTGGTGAGGAACTGCAGGCATTAATAGACAATGCCGTTACTCGAGCTCTGGACAGAAGAGATAATGAATCGAGTGGTACTCGCGTCAGAACTCAGTCAGAACCTCATTCAACACCACCCTCTAAGACTCATACGACTCGCAAAAGCGATTCTCATCATTCTTCGAATCAAAGGAGTGTGCCGTCTAGGCAGGTTGTGCTCAATCAAGAGCCTCGGGTTAAAACCTGTTCATATAAATATTTTGTCTCCTGCAAGCCTAGAGACTTCACAAGAGAAAAGGGGGCCATCAATTGCATGATGTGGCTCGATGAGATGGACACCGTTGTTGATATTCGTGGATGTGCAGAGCAAGACATTGTGAAGTTTGATTCACAATCTTTTAAAGGAGAAGCTCTAGCTTGATGGAAGTCACTAATCCAAGCCACTGGGAAGGTCCCGTTGTATAATCTGACATGGGATCAGTTTGTTGCTCTTATTAAAGAAAATTACTGTCCTCAACATGAAGTTGAGAAAATTGAGACTGATTTCTTGGCATTGGTCATGAAGAACCTAGATTGTCAGGCATATCTTACAAGTTTAAATACCATGTCTCGATTGGTTCCTTACTTGATCACACCAGAACTGAAGCGTATAGCTCGCTTTATTGGGGGTCTAGCCCCAGAAATCAAGGCAAGTGTGAAAGCATCAAGACCTACTACATTCAGGTCTACGGCAGATCTGTCATTATCTCTCACGCTGGATGTGGTCAGAAACAAGGCTGCTAAAGCTTCTAATAATGGAAAGCGTAAAAATGAGGATGAGGATTCTCATGGCTCCGATAAGAAGAAAAAGGGGAACTCTGATCATAAGAAGAGTTCCGGGTTTAAAAAGGGCAACCAGTAGTCGGGTGAAAAGACTAGGTGCAAAATCTGTAAGAAATACCACCTCGGGAAATGCAGATTTGAATCTCAGCCTCTACCTTGTGGAATCTGCAAGTCCAAGGAGCATAAGACCTTGGATTGCAAGAAGTTGAAAGATGCGACCTGTTATGGTTGCAACGAGAAGGGGCATATCAAGACCAACTGCCCTAGGAATCAGAAGAAGCCTGAAGAGGCTAAGAAGACCAATGCTCGGGTCTTTCAAATGAACGCCCAGTAAATGGTGCAGAATGATGACGACGTATCAGGTACCTTTCCTTATCAATGATATGTATGCGAGAATTGTTTGATTAAGGCGCAGAAAAGTCTATTGTGGACAATCAATATTATAAGCTGTTGTATCCTCCCATTAAGACCCTAGGCTTATAACGCGAGGTAGAATCGGCCGATAACATTTAGAGACTGCTTCAACAACCTTAGATGGATGCTTTATATCCATTAGGAATCGCTCTTATCCAATATCCTTATGACAAGCTTTCAAGCTATCCAAAAACCATCAAATATGATCAAGATAGATGTGACATTTGATTCCCTGTCAAAAAGGTGACGGACTAGATCCAAACCTTAATTGCCATTAATGGTCTTTTATGGCCTAGGCTAAGTATAATTAATATATATACATATCTAAATAACGTTCATTAAGAATGTTCGTACTATATTGGCCTACATGGTTTAATGGTACCATGGATAGTATATGTTGAGTCATCAGGATGATGAATATCGGTTGTTGGATTGCAACTAAGTAATTGTTTTATTTGGTGTTAGGAGCCAAATATCGAGTATGGAAAACTCGGATAAGACAGCCCTTGATCGTGTTATGGATGATGCGACACATGCTAATGATGCTACAATTGTGAACCTTAGAATTTCCAAAGATGTTCTTCAAACTATGATAGACGCAGCTGTTGAAAAAGCTGTGAAGAAGGCCGTGAAAAAGTTCAAGGAGCCCAATGCTACTTGCTCCAAATCTCATCCAAGACCACCCTTCATTACTCACGAGAAGGATCTCGTTCATGCCTCTAATGCAAAGGATGAACTAAAAAGGAAAAGGGAGGAAGATAACTCCCAGAGTTCTAAGAAAAAGAACAAACAAAAGTCCAACCAGAAACCTGTATGCAAGACCTGCAAGAAGCGCCATCTAGGGAAGTGCAGGTTCGAACCAAAATCCCAATCGCAGCCTAGGGCTCGTGGGATCTGTAAATCAAGGGAGCATAAAACATTGGATTGCAAGGACATGGATAATGCAGTCTGTTTCGGCTGTGGTGAGAAAGGCCACATCAAGACTACATGCCCTACATCTGTCAGAGGAAGTGCGACTAGGGAAGGAAAGCCTAAGAATGAAAGCGCTTAAACTCTCCTAAAGAGTGCCAGAGGTAGTTCATATCAATAATGACATCAAATACGTTCTTTAACATTTATTGGAATATAAATGCTAAGAGTTTTGTTTTAATTCGGATACCAATAAATCCTTCATAAAATTATAAGTATAGTAAACTTCTAAAATCTTCCATAAGAACCCTAGATATTAAGTGTAAGGTAAAACTTACAGGCGAAAATCATAGGAACCATTTCTTCTGTTCCTGTCAGAAATCTTCAATCGTGAAATTCTAATGTACCCTCTCTCCAGATAAAGTGCATCATCATATGTAATTGATATCTCTTTGATCTCTATTAATTACGAATACCAAATGGTATGACAAAAGCGCCATATGAGGATAGGTGTATCTTAATATGTTCCATAGATTGCTTCCATGCCTGATCAGTATGGAGGTTTAATGCATGGAACCACGAGGATATTCCAATGGTCACACGGCATTAAAGTCAGCTAATGGTATTCAAAGAAGATATCTAGAATGGGATTATCCAAGTAAATATTTCTGATTATGGAATCCGTGGACTCGTAACGTGAATGTGTCACTTATCTGACATAGACAATGATAGATGAACTGGAGCCTAAGATTTGGAAAATCTCTGTAACCTCCTTGTGTCTTGGTTATCTTCTCCAAAGATTACCCTGTTTACCTCATGAGATAAGTAGAGCTAAGATTAACATCCCGCTTTGGGCTGGAGTATTGTAAAAACTCCATGTAGATTATGGAATAATCGAAACCCTGATTAAGTAAGTTTTAAGATATAGGTTCATAAAACCTAACTCAATATTCTGAGAATTCGGTATTGTTAATTAAGAAAGACGGTTCATTTTGCTTATGCATTGATTACCGCAACCCTATTTAGGCAACAATTAAGAATCGCCATCAGCTGCCCAGGATCGTCGATTTGTTCAGCTAGCTGTGAGGATTAGCTATTCCTTGAGATTAGTTTTAAGCATTGATTAGAATAACCATCTCACCTTAAAATAAGCTTTTCTATATAGTTGTTATGTAAGTATCAAGCTGCTCCTTTGGAGACCTTGTATAGATGAAATGTTAAACATTTATTGTTAGACAGAAGATTGGTATGTCCAATTATCAGGATCTGAAAGTTGCCTTGGAAACAACGAATAAGATCGTACAAATCCATAATCACCTGAAAGTTGCCAGTAATCGGCAGAAAATCAAGGATTAATGAAAGTCGCAACCCTCTTAAGTCCTTAATAAGGAATAAGGTTCAAATTGAAAGTATCGCTCTAATAAGGGTGTGCTAAAATTTTTATGGAACAGTCTAGTTAAGCTCTGACTATATATAGGATCATTCGAGGAAATCGAATACATCAAAGGTCAATAGCTTATAAGCTAAAACCTATTTATGGAACGTGGTGGAACTCGCAATGTGACCCACACTAGTGATCTAAGGATATGTTTCGCCGATAAGTCGAGACGCACTATCACATAATGATATGCAAATTGATGATATGATAAGAGACCCGTATCGATTATGGATCGACAGGTTAAGAAGCTCCAAAAGGATACATGTACCTATATTAGAGGTCAACTTGGGTGCTTGGAGAGGCCCCATATATGCTATAGAAGTTAAGTCCATTATGCGACAAAAAATACTTCCATCATTTTAACAAATCTCGAGGTCGAGATTTCTTTTAAGGGGGTGAGGATGTAACATCTCGTAAAATCACGTCCAATGATGTATTGACAAGTGTAATAAACCCTAATGAAGTCAAACATTGAATTTAAGGGACTAATTTTTTGAAAAATCGAAAAATTTGATCATGAAAGGACTAGAAGTGTTAGACCTAAAATAAGTTTCTGAATAACCTCGTACGGTATTTATATTCACAAATGAGCCACTTGTTGATCGAGTGTAGCCGTTTGCGTAATTAATTGAAAGTTTGCGCAATAAAGGGTTAAAAGCGTCAACATGTTAATTCTTACCACTGAGTGAACTTTTAACAAACCGAGAGCTTCATGATATTTGATTATACTCTCGGGAATGCCAATTATTGGCCGTCTAAGGTTTTTATGCCTTTAAGTGACGTTACGCGTAACTTTGCAAGTTTAAGGGGTTAAAAGCGTCAATATGTTTAATTATACCTCTGAACGACCTTTCTGCAAACCCAAAGCATTATGATGTTTCATAATACTCCCAAGAATGCCTAATATGGATTAGATAAGGCTTCGATGTTATTTAACGATGATATACTCAAGTTCGCGCATTAGAGGGACTAATTGCGTCAAATTGCAAAAGTATACCAATTCGTATGATATCGAACCTTCCAGAATATGACCATAAGTTAAACATTCCCTAAATATCCCTTACATAGTTTAGAAATAGGCTTTGAAGGGCTCGGTATGCTAAAATAAACTTATTTGATCAATAGGGACTAAAAACGTCAAAAAATGCATAAGTTTGCATTTTCGCGCATATCTTACGTTCTGAATATATGCGGACATCCAAAAATTTATGTGATCATTAAAATATTTTATTTTAGGGATTGGCATGATATAATCCATCCGTCTCTTAATTTGGATCGTTTTTGCGTCCGTTACGACTTCCGTCGTAATTAACCAAATAACGCAACCGTACGACCAAACGAACCGACATCCGAGATATTTTTTGGCACATTTCAAGTTCCCTATACTTTAACTTCATTTTAGAGCCTTGAAATGGGGTTAACGGGGCTTAAACGTGCCAGAAATCAAGTTTTTACACTACAGGGGCCATTTCAGCAAATCTGCCATTTTGGTCTCTGGCGGGGCGCGAGAGGCCTCTGGCGAGGGGCCAGAGACTGATCTGGGCAGATTCCTGTTTTCAGCAATCTGGTCGAATTTCAGGGGCTTTTATGTAATATTTTCAATACCTTGGGCTACCATTTGATGGTTTTTAACATCCCATTGTATTCCAAAACCATTTGCCCAAGTGGAGGGCCAAGATTGAAGCTTGGGTTACGAGAAACGATCCTAACGGTTCTTGAAATTCTATATAAACCCACTTGTTCTTGCTCTCATTTCACACCTTGATCTGAATTGTTCTAAGTTGGAGCTTTTGTGCTTCATACCTGAACATCCTAGATCAATTCCATCCTTGCTTGGACCCTTTATTGAGAGCCCCAGTAGAGGTACTTGTGCTTGCTGATTAGGATATACGGCTGAGTATAAATTGCATTTTTAGCTTAGGTAAATACTTTTAACTTATTTTCCCTATACGGGCTTGGGATACGGTATTATAATACCGCTTGGTCGGGTATTGAATGTTTAATCGGATTGTGATTAAATTATTGAGGTAACCCGTTTTAATCTGTCTTGTTTGAAATAAAGGCCTTTAGGGGTTAATGACCATGTCCCCGATATCCTTGGCATCATTATAAAATAAAAATGGCCACGTCTTATGTAACAACCCTCGTCAAAACCACTATTTATTATATTATTTTATTCAATAGGAAAACCTAATTAAGACACCCAAGTAATTCTACACAAACCCTGAAAGTTTCAGAACAATCGGAATCAGGATCAGGACCCCTAAAACTCAAGGGGGGTAAAACCTAGTTGACGATTATCTTAATAAATCGTTGTTTGAATTCTATTGGCCAAAACTGTTGACTCATCAGGGCTAGTCCCGTGGGGGGCAAGCCAAAGAATTTTAGGTGTCCCTTACGGACCGTAAGGGCTCAGGCTTACGGTCCGTAAGCAGTGCCAAAATTGGGTATAAATAGCAGAACATTGGCACTTGATTCTGGGCACTTGGACGACGAACAAAGTCGGAAATTAGACGGAGTTATGCTCTGTTTACCACAATTAACACACACACACACACCTCGAAACGCTGCCGCAATCAGGGTAATAACTCGATTGCTATTACGATTCAACGTCCGATCGATTGTAACTATCCAATGATTGTCCGGGTGCTGCTCAAATTGAGCTTATACTTTGTTATTCATCGTGATTTCGACTTGAATATTTGAGTGCTGTTCGAATTTGGACTATGCTCTGTTATTCGTTGCGAATCCGATTGAATTGTTAAGTATTGCACTTGTTAATCGTTGTGAGGGTTTAATCTCGTGAATTGTCGTAACTGCTGTATTAGTTACAACCCCGTTTGTGTGAATTGTTATTAGGTTAATCAAGGCAATTCAGTAGGCCAGACTCTGCTCAAATTAAATCTGCAATATATCAAGGCTTACCTATATACTAAACTTTGCCCGTAGAAATCTGCAATGTGAGTTCATTTCTCTTTTCTCACCGTTTGTGAGTCCATACTCTTTTATCACATTTTTATCACCTTTTTGTGATACAATTATATTACAAATGCTTTCTAAAAATCCTAAATGGTTACCAGTTATACTTACAGTGATTAAATTATTATATTTTATAATAACTGCTGGTATGGGAAGTTTTATACATTATTTGATCCTCTTTACGATTAGCCAGAAAGTTAGCTAATAATAGCATGACCACAATTATAACTAATATTATCTTAACATCAAATTGTTAATAAATTTAATGTATGTTTAAGAATAAATCTAAATGGTGGATACCATAATAAAGTCAAGTATAATGTATTCTATGTGTAGTCAGGTTACTATATCATGATATTACAATTAGTGAATTGACATATTGGATAAGTTATAATAGTTGACATAAAATGTCATTATTCTGGATTACATGATTTTGTGCCATAAATAATATATTTGACAAAGTAATGTCATAGGACATCATCATGTCCAGCATCACTAGTTGAAAGAATGATCAACAGTGATATGACCAAAGACACTAGTTGAGAGAATGATCAACAGTGTTTTAACCAGAGTCACTAGTTGAAAGAATGATCAACAGTGATATGACCCCGTCACAGGAATCGCCTAATGACAGATAAATTGAATAATAGTAAAGTATAGTTATTTGATAAATTCACTATTGGACGAAAGTAAGCCAATGAGTGATATTATTGCTGTTATATTGGAACTGCCATCATATGACAAAATACTAATTGAGTGGGGTAAATACAAATAAATATAAAAACCTTAAGACTGTAAGGTATAACAATATATTTTATAAAAATGGAATGATCTCACTCAGTATTTTCCACTGACAAAACCTTTTTCAAACATGTTTCAGGTAATTACCATAGATTGGAATAAAGGCTAGATACGGCACTGAAAGGCATCAAGAAGTGGTTTATTTTAATCAAATTAAGAAATATTGTTTTATAAAATAAAATTTATCTTTATTAAAACTACCATTGTAAAACAGGGGTTTATCCCATTTAAATAAAATCCGGTGTTTTATAAACTCTGATATTTTTCCTAACTCACGGTCCTGATGAAAATTCCGCTGCAACGTTTTTAAAAAATAACCACCGGTACCACTGGACTGCTCACGGCACCGATTCCGGCCAGGATGGGGTCGGGGGTCGTGACAGAAGGTGGTATCAGAGCTAAGCCACTACTTTGAGCCTATAAGTGTTGTGATAATAATATTTAAATTTAAATAAAAGAATTAGGAGATTGCTATTAACTGGTAGCACATCTGATAACATTCAAAGGTTGAATAAGAAAAGATGCCTTAGTATAAGTTAAGCCACTTGTTTAAGCTATTTAGGTGTTCTTTAATACCTAAACAATAAAATTAGGAAACTAATACAAATTAACTTATGTGTTGTACATGAATATGTATATGTCAATATGCACATATAATATCTTGGAGGTATTATTTTTTAATTGTTCTGTGATATTAATAAGTGAAAATATTTGCAATCCAGATGTCGAATGAAGTATCACATAATCCAGAAGCTCATACTAATAATGAAAATCCTTTGGATAAAAATGCTATAGAAAATCTAATAGCTCAAGGAATAACTAATGCTTTACCTTTAATAATTAAAGCTGTTAAAAATCCCGTAGAACCCACCAAAGTTACGAGTAGCAAGCATACCCGTGACGATAGTTTTAACCATAGTAACAATAGTGGTAATAATGATATTACCAAAACCCCATTCCCCAAGAGAAAGAAGGCCATGACTCTCGGGTGTACCTACAAAGAATTTTTAGCATGTAAACCAACCGAGTTCGCGGGCAGTGAAAGTGCCACGGCTGCTCTACGATGGTTGGAAAAGACAGAAGCTGTTCTTACAATCAGCAAATGTGCCAAAGAAGATAAGGTGATGTATGCATCTAATCTCTTTAAGGAAGAAGCCTTAGAATGGTGGAATACAATTCTTCAGGCAAAAGGAAGGGCCATGGCTTATGCCATAAACTGGGAAAAATTCAAGGAAATGGTAGAAAGAAAATTTTGTCCTCCTTATGAAAAGGAAAGAATAACTAACAAGTTCTTAAATCATAAAATGATAGATGTGAATTGTCGTGAATATACGACAACATTCTTTGAATATGCAAGAATGGTACCAACTCTGGCTTCGCCAGAACCCGTACTAATTTCTCGTTATATTTGGGGATTAGTTAGCGAAATCCGAGACATAGTCAAAGCCGTTAGACCACAGACTATTGAGGAAGCAGGTGAACTAGCTAACATGCTGACAGATGGACTAATCCGCACAAGAGAAGAAAACAAGAAAAAAGAGTTAGCCCATAAAATTTTCCAAGAATTCAAGAAGAAAGAAACTGAACCGTCATTGGAGCAACCTATCTGCAAAAACTGTAACAAAACGCATTCAGGACGATGTCGTTTTAGGAAAACACCTTACTGTGACTTCTGCAAGATGACTGGGCATATAGAGGAAGAGTGTAGAAGGAAAACTAACGTCTGTTACAATTGCGGGGAAACCGGATATAACAACCCTCGGTAAAACCGACATCCTCATAATATTTCTGACACCCTAATATATCTTTAAATATATCATTATGTCTTTATATGCACCCCGTATGTGAAAACCGAGCCCAAATTAGAATATAATATATAAAATAAATTAAAAACAATAAAAATTAAGTTGAGGCGGGCCGCATGGGACCTCACCTCAACATAACGCGGGCCGCGCGAGGGTATAACCTGATTTCGCTTAAACCTTAAGTTCATGCGGGCCGCGTATAAGATAGTGTAAGTTAACGCGGGCCGCGAGAGACCTAAATTGTGGCGCGACCCTGAGCTGACACGTGTCATCATCGTGGCGGACCTACGTATCGAATCAGCCAAGCTATAGGTTGACCGTGTGTTGACGCGGGCCGCGTAAGGCTTAGCCTTACCTTACGCGGGCCGCCTGAGAGTCAATATCAGCAACTATATAAGAAAGCCATCAGTCTACGTTTTTCGTCGCTCACATTCTCAATCTCAAATCACAATTTCTGTAGGAAGTAATTATACGCGGGCATTATACCCCCCCTAAAATAGTGAGGTTCTGCTACGATGTAAGTATTATAACCCCTGGAGACGTATTAGATACGCTGCCCGATTGATCTAGGGTTCCGTAACGGCTGTCGTGGTTCTGCCCGACGTAGTCGTTGGAATGCCGTCTCGGGGAGGGTATTACTAATGTTAAAATGGGTTATTATACTAACACACGTGTCACACCCCGACCCGCAGCGGAAAGGTACGGGGCATGATGATTGCCCATAGCTCATGACAACTAGTTATTGTTTCAATATTTAAAGCATATCCATTTAAATAGTCACGTATCATATAATAATCAAAATTGTTCATACATTGTTTAAAATAAACATATCAAGTTTCAATTTATTTTCCTAAGGCCCATGCTACGTGTCCACATCATTTGATCATCAACTTTGAAAACCTGCACCACGTTAGAAAGATATATTTTTGGGTCAACAAATAAGTTGGTGAATAGTTTCCTCCGTTTTATAGAAAACAGTTCTATATTTATTTCTTTTAAAAAAATATTTTTAACATGCACCTCAAGGTTAGCGTGTAAATGGTCTCATATCATCAACATAGTAAACATATCCATAAATCCAAATTTACCAAACAACAATACACCACCAATAACAACACAAACAACCAAAATAAATAGACTCCTGATAATAGCGTGCATTAGGCTCAAGCCCCGAGGAGCGAGTCTAATACTGTTGGCGATACTAGGCTACAACCCATGGCCGTGGGGAACCTAGTCAGCCGTGTGGATCCACTAGAATAATAGCATGCAATAGACTTGACATCAGATAGCATATAGAATAATAGAATACACATAAGACGTTCACATAATAACACTTGATCATTGCATGTTAAGTAAATCGAAAAGTGTAACGTGATGCACCCCAAAATTTGTGAAAGATTAAAAAGGGGAAATGGAAGAAATTACTCACAGGTTGCAAAGAGTTAATCCACGAGAATTACCGCACGAGTACACGAGATATAACAATTGACTAAATCACCCTAGAATAAATACAACAAAGATTCTGAATAATCGGAACGATAACAATGAGACTAATGATTTGTTAACGTATTGCTTTTCCGGCGACGGATGCTTTTAGAATCTTAATAAATTGTTGAACTCCTGTTATAGCATGTTCACATCACCAATTATCCACAGCCACAAAGGTTTCTTTGAAATGATTTGTTTCCATATTTGTTTTTACTAATCTAATATGTATCCTTTTAGTGTGTATACATAATCTAATTAAAAACTTGCAATAATTCCGGTTCCATTCATTTTTTTATGAACCTATAATTTAGAGGATCATCAATATTACCAAAGAAAACAAAACATACAAGGCTCATTGGGTTTCCCTTTAAAAAAAAACTATATTATTTATAAAAGTTATTTTTAGACTTGAATGGTACTTAGTCGCCGGAATTATTCGATATGTGTGCCATAAACGTATTAGATTTGATCAAAGGATGAGATTCCTTACCTCAACCTTCGAACATGAACATATTAGAGGATGGAATAGCTGCGATGATACATAGTTGCGCAAGAATGGCTGGTCGTCAAACGAAAATTGATTGAATCCTCGAAGATTCTCTGTATCCGAAGGTAGAATAGAGGCGGATTATGGTAGGCGGCCAACCGTTTTAAATGGGTAGCGGTGATACTACCACTAGTTAGTGAGTTGGGACCGATGACGGCGGTCAACAGAGATTGTGTATGACGGTGCTTGTAGTCGCCGCCAAACTAGAGCAACGGCGGAGTGTTATGGTGTCGGTTGAGTAGCGGTTGATCGTAGCGGTGTTTGCGGTAGTTGTCACGGCTGCCGGCAAGCGACGTATAAATGAATAGTGTGGGATCGAAGCTAGCTATAGTGATGGAGATATATGAAAGAATATATATATTTTTTTATTTGTTTGTAAGATGATTCAAACTGCTTTATGAATTCCACCGTTTCAATGTGAAATTCCATTAATGCTAATGATGAAGATAATCAAGTTTTTATTAAAGATATCAAATAAATTCCAAATTGCTTTATGGCTAGTTATGGTTTACGTTTAAGGTGTAGAAGACGATGGATCTTTTTTTGAATTTAAAATTTCTCAATCTATTATTCACATATAAAATACACTTTGGTAAAATGCATATAATATAGATTTTTTGAGCTTAGTATACGGTACTGTATGTTAGTATGTTATATATATGGTACATGCTAAACAATTTGGGGTTCATAATTTACTATTATTTTATTTTTTCAAATATGGCCTTGATTACATATAATTTAAAATTTGTTTATGTGAGAAGAGATGTATCTAGATTTTTATATTAACTAGTGAGATTTCTCCGCGCTATGTGGCGGGAATTCGATTGGTATCGGTTTGTTTCGTTACGACATCGGCACTCGCTATAGCAACCAAATGAGAAAACCCAAAAAGAAAATAAGTTGTGATATGCCCAAAAGATCAGGTATTTTACATCGATCGAAAACCATAAAAGAAAATACATGTTCGGATAACACCGATACGGTACTAATGCTTGTTGATACCGGTACCGGTGTTCGGTTAAAAATCAATTCGATTCGTAATGGTACCGTCACTTGAATAGCTTACAATACCGAAGAATATTTCATTTCAAATACATCTCCATTTCAACAAAATTTATGTGAGAATGTTCAGAGAAAATAGTTAATAATAAATGTGTATACAACTTTATTAATGCAATATTATCCAAATTTCGTTTATTAAATAAAAATAATATATACAATTTAAGAGTATATAACCACTATTAGATTTATTCTTCATCATTTATTCATCACTTACCAAAGTGTTTTATCTATAAATGTTTGTTTTTATCCTGGTTTTAATTAGACAATTATTGAATAATATAATATGATAAAAACTATCGAAAAGTCTTATTTCTTTTCTTTAATAAAAAAAAATTCCGGTTTTACAATTCGGGTCAGATTTTGGAGATCCGATTTTAACGGATGTTACAACACGTGCATTTGTGTAAATTATAGATATTCACCAGGAAACCCTAAAGAATAACCTAAGACAGCAATGTGAGTAATCTCCTTTTTATTAACAGTTTTTACAAAACCTTAACCTTTTTACAATGCGATTTAGCAGTGATTGAGTCTTTGTAATTCTACAATTACTGCCGGTATGTTGGGGTTTTGTATACAAAATGTGAGTAACGTTACCATTGGACGAAGAGTTAGCCAATGTGTAATATGACCCTCAGTCAGACTTGACACTACTGAATGAGTAATTGGGTAGATATAAACATTGTAATCGCCCTCAATATTGTTTAAAGTAAATTAATATTTCTTGATTAAACTGGGATTCACTCACCAGTATTTCCCACTGACAAAACCTTTTTAAAACGCGTTTCAGGTAACACAATGTGAAAGCCAAATAGAAGCCAGCTGGACAGCACTGAAGGCTTGGAAAAGTGGCTATAAAAGTTACCTAAATAAAAGAAAGCGTTTATTTCAATAAAGTGGGATTTATCCCTGTAAATCAGTTTGTAATAAAAACTTGGGTTTTACCCATTTGTTTAATATTATAAAATATGGTGGTTTACTCTGATTTAATATTTCCTAACTACGGTCCTGATGAAAATTTCCGCTGCCAAATAAGTAATTAACGTGATACCACCGAAACTGGCTCACGGCCGCCTGTTCCCGGGAACTAGGGACCGGGGGTTGTGACACCGGACACATCAAACCATATTGCCCGAAACTAACCAAAGCATCTGACAACAAGGCTAGAACAACAGACGGAGCTAAGAAGAACGCGCGAGCATACGTACTTACTACACAAGAAGCAGAGATGATTCCAGACATAGTCACTGATATATAATATCTAAGTTAAGTTATTATTTGACCCTAGTACAAATAAAAGTTCATAAATAAATACATTCCGTCAAATATTTCATCCATTTCATATCCATAACAAACTTGTTTGGTTTTCACTTCCACTGAATCATTTATTTGGTTACGATCACCTCATGGTGACGTTTTCACAAATTCGAAGCTTGTGCTAATCTCGTTGCACCTCTTACATACGGGTTTAATTATTATTTATATTAAATCCTCTTTGATAGTTTATCTTATCAAAAGCAATCTTAACACAATCGTGTGCTAAGATAATGATACACAAATTCATTTCATATTTCAGTGTATCTCTTAATGATTTTTTTCGTAATATTTATTGCTTTATCATCTTTGATCGAAAAATATTATTTCATTATTTCCATTTCAATTCAAAAAAAAAATCCTACAAGATTTATTTGAAACATTCGGATTTGCTTCATTTGATGGTGAAACTCATTCTCATTCACCGCTACTATTTCAATTACTACGACACCTTGTGGTGGCATTTTCTTTACCTTGAAGCTTGAGCTATTTCCAAAAACACTCCTAATATACGAATTTTAATTTTTGGTTCATATTCTTAATCAGTCTTAATACAACTATGTGTTAAGATAACAGTACACAAATTCGTATCATATTCCGGTGTACTTCTTAAACGTTTCTTTCATCATTTATCGAAAATTCTATAATATTTCATTTGGTCTTTTCATTATAAATTGAAACTCCTATTTGAAATGAATATCCAAGTTTTCTTCATTTAAACTTTCAGTTGATTATACGGTGAAATTGTTCGAGCACCGTAATTATTGAAATTATTCCAATCATTACGACCCCTTGCGGAGTCGTTATAAACTTGTAGCTTATTATAAACATACGAATCATTCAAAACCCACGTATATCTTTCGTTTGACTCCTCATTTGAAAGTAGTCTTGATACAATTGTGTATTAAGACAATGATACACTAAACTCTGTTGTATTTCGGTGTACCCTTGCAAATTCAATAATGTCAACACACTGATTTTTCTCTTGATATGATTCGATAATTAACAATCATCTTCGTGCTATTATTTCATTCTGACCTTATTGATTCTGAGTCTTCCCCAGTTGCCAATCAAAGTAAGTTTTCTTTTGACCATGAATTTTATTCTAAAAAGTCGTTCACTAACTGTAAACAGATATCTATTTGATCATATATCTGTTGGCTTGAACCTAGTCCCATTCGAAACTATATCATTTCATCTCATTCGGTTGTCATCGATTTCTTGAACTATTTCAGTTGAACTTTATGAACCCTACTTATACAACTAGTATTCACAAAATTTGATTCTGTGTCATTTACCTTAAGAATCTAGTTTTATTGACTAAATTATGACATAAATCTAATAGAAATATCATAACCCAAATCTCGAGGACGAGATTTTTATTAAGGTGCGGAGGATGTAACAACCCTCGTCAAAACCACTATTTATTATATTATTTTATTCAATAGGAAAACCTAATTAAGACACCCAAGTAATTCTACACAAACCCTGAAAGTTTCAGAACAATCGGAATCAGGATCAGGACCCCTAAAACTCAAGGGGGGTAAAACCTAGTTGACGATTATCTTAATAAATCGTTGTTTGAATTCTATTGGCCAAAACTGTTGACTCATCAGGGCTAGTCCCGTGGGGGGCAAGCCAAAGAATTTTAGGTGTCCCTTACGGACCGTAAGGGCTCAGGCTTACGGTCCGTAAGCAGTGCCAAAATTGGGTATAAATAGCAGAACATTGGCACTTGATTCTGGGCACTTGGATGACGAACAAAGTCGGAAATTAGACGGAGTTATGCTCTGTTTACCACAATTAACACACACACACACCTCGAAACGCTGCCGCAATCAGGGTAATAACTCGATTGCTATTACGATTCAACGTCCGATCGATTGTAACTATCCAATGATTGTCCGGGTGCTGCTCAAATTGAGCTTATACTTTGTTATTCATCGTGATTTCGACTTGAATATTTGAGTGCTGTTCGAATTCGGACTATGCTCTGTTATTCGTTGCGAATCCGATTGAATTGTTAAGTATTGCACTTGTTAATCGTTGTGAGGGTTTAATCTCGTGAATTGTCGTAACTGCTGTATTAGTTACAACCCCGTTTGTGTGAATTGTTATTAGGTTAATCAAGGCAATTCAGTAGGCCAGACTCTGCTCAAATTAAATCTGCAATATATCAAGGCTTACCTATAGACTAAACTTTGCCCGTAGAAATCTGCAATGTGAGTTCATTTCTCTTTTCTCACCGTTTGTGAGTCCATACTCTTTATCACATTTTTATCACCTTTTTGTGATACAATTATATTACAAATGCTTTCTAAAAATCCTAAATGGTTACCAGTTATACTTACAGTGATTAAATTATTATATTTTATAATAACTGCTGGTATGGGAAGTTTTATACATTATTTGATCCTCTTTACGATTAGCCAGAAAGTTAGCTAATAATAGCATGACCACAATTATAACTAATATTATCTTAACATCAAATTGTTAATAAATTTAATGTATGTTTAAGAATAAATCTAAATGGTGGATACCATAATAAAGTCAAGTATAATGTATTCTATGTGTAGTCAGGTTACTATATCATGATATTACAATTAGTGAATTGACATATTGGATAAGTTATAATAGTTGACATAAAATGTCATTATTCTGGATTACATGATTTTGTGCCATAAATAATATATTTGACAAAGTAATGTCATAGGACATCATCATGTCCAGCATCACTAGTTGAAAGAATGATCAACAGTGATATGACCAAAGACACTAGTTGAGAGAATGATCAACAGTGTTTTAACCAGAGTCACTAGTTGAAAGAATGATCAACAGTGATATGACCCCGTCACAGGAATCGCCTAATGACAGATAAATTGAATAATAGTAAAGTATAGTTATTTGATAAATTCACTATTGGACGAAAGTAAGCCAATGAGTGATATTATTGCTGTTATATTGGAACTGCCATCATATGACAAAATACTAATTGAGTGGGGTAAATACAAATAAATATAAAAACCTTAAGACTGTAAGGTATAACAATATATTTTATAAAAATGGAATGATCTCACTCAGTATTTTCCACTGACAAAACCTTTTTCAAACATGTTTCAGGTAATTACCATAGATTGGAATAAAGGCTAGATACGGCACTGAAAGGCATCAAGAAGTGGTTTATTTTAATCAAATTAAGAAATATTGTTTTATAAAATAAAATTTATCTTTATTAAAACTACCATTGTAAAACAGGGGTTTATCCCATTTAAATAAAATCCGGTGTTTTATAAACTCTGATATTTTTCCTAACTCACGGTCCTGATGAAAATTCCGCTGCAACGTTTTTCAAAAATAACCACCGGTACCACTGGACTGCTCACGGCACCGATTCCGGCCAGGATGGGGTCGGGGGTCGTGACAGGTTGGTATCAGAGCCAACATTGAGTGAATTAAACACTAGCCTACCGGGCTCACCGGTAATATGTGGAAATATCGGGGTGTGACAGGTTGGTATCAGAGCCAACATTGAGTGAATTAAACACTAGCCTTTTGTGTTTAATCTCAATGACACAGTAGCACATTCCTTAACTTCCGAGTCTAGACTGGAACTAGGAATGATCTCATCCCTGTTAAATGTATGCATTGTTTTCAGTATTTCTGTATCTCCGGAGCATGTCGCCGAGCAAAGCTGCCATTGGTGGAGGCTCTCCAAATCCGAAGTTTAAAAAATGTAAAGCTTCGTACTACATCTCGAATAAGCGCACGACCTGTATGGAGGAATGACCTTTTGAACCCATTAATCATATTTCAAATTCTTTACCCAAGACTTTGGAAACTTCAAATGAGAAGCCAACATCGGAGGAGTTCGTACCTGCTGTCCTTGAAGATCCTATTCCAAAGATAATATCTATGAAATCAAAGGACTCGTATTTCTTACCTCCAAGTCTTGGAATCCCAGACTTGGAATATACCTATCCTGCTCTTATTCATGATCCATATTGCTGATTACCCAAAAAAAAAAAAAACCCTTGGATTCCACTTTTGCAAAGATTCCTAAAATAGAAAATTTGGATTACCCACCAAAACCTTCGGTATTCATACCTCACGCAGAGAACCAAGGAGAAAATTTCCAGGAATAAAGTAAAGAAGAAACTCTTTCGTTGTTTTTCATTTCTTTATTAGTCCTTATAAGGACATATTTATCTTTTAGTTCCTTCTTGGACAAATTCTTGTTTAAAAAGTCCCGTTTAGGGCATCTATGTACTCCATTCATTTAATGATTCAAAATTCATTACCGATATATATAAATGAATATATTATATAAAATAAATCATAATATCCTTCTTTTTATCAGCATATATAGTGAAAAGAATATTAAAGAGTATAACCTAGCTTGTATGTCATTAAGGACCTAGCTTTGATGGTAAAACCTGTTTAAAAGAGATTCAGATCCTTTTTAACATCTAAAAACATGTTAACACTCCTGACAACAGTGATGCGATAAAATCACACTTGTCATCTTTATAATGGGAATTTCCAACCCCCTTATCTAGCCTAGGGATTTAGAAATCATGGCTTAAATCATCAAATTAAGATGATCATTTTTACAAACATCCATTAGTGATGAAACGCCTACGGGCTATATCTACTGTCCTAAAAGACAAAAGACAGTTGTAGTCTTTGACTCTCTGTCAAGAAAGGTAATGAACTGCGTTCAAACCCTAATGCCTCGATCCTATAAGATCATGGCTTATAAATTCAAAATTGTCCTCGTGACAAGGCCTTTTGTGCCATTTCAATATCCTTAATAGCTTCTAGCTGGATTAA
This sequence comes from Helianthus annuus, assembly GCF_002127325.2. Lineage (NCBI taxonomy): Eukaryota > Viridiplantae > Streptophyta > Magnoliopsida > Asterales > Asteraceae > Helianthus > Helianthus annuus. Next base: position 114,919,344 of record NC_035446.2, read on the forward strand.
TTATAATGAAAATTTAAAATAAACCTGATTATCAAATTAACCAAGTATGGTCTATTAATACCATGGTTAATGAATCATCAAAGATGATTGTTCCAAAATAGACTCCCTGCCAAGGAAAGGTAATGAACTATGTTCAAACCTTAATGCCTCGATTCCCTAAAAATCGTGGCTTATAAATTTAAAATTTGTCCTTGTGATTAGGCCTGTTGTGCCACTTTAATATCCTTAATGTTTTATAACTAGGATAAATTATAATGAGAATACTAATATAATTAACAAATTAACCAATATGGTTTATATTCCCATGGTTAATGAGTCATCAAAAATGATGATTCCATAATGACCTCTGAATAAATCATTGTCAATATTTACGTAGCAATCAAGCTACATGGCTGAATCAGATGAGGTTAACAGCCACCCGAGGGAGAACAATGATACTACCAGAGTTAATATAAATGGTGAGGAACTGCAGGCATTAATAGACAATGCCGTTACTCGAGCTCTAGACAGACGAGATAATGAATCGAGTGGTACTCGCGTCAGAACTCAGTCAGAACCTCATTCAACACCACCCTCTAAGACTCATACGACTCGCAAAAGCGATTCTCATCATTCTTCGAGTCAGAGGAGTGTGCCGTCTAGGCAGGTTGTGCTCAATCAAGAGCCTCGGGTTAAAACCTGTTCATATAAATATTTTGTCTCCTGGAAGCCTAGAGACTTCATAGGAGAAAAGGGGGCCATCAATTGCATGACGTGGCTCGATGAGATGGACACCGTTGTTGATATTAATGGATGTGCAGAGCAAGACATTGTGAAGTATGTTTCACAATCTTTTAAAGGAGAAGCTCTAGCTTGGTGGAGGTCACTAATCCAAGCCACTGGGAAGGTCCCGTTGTATAATCTGACATGGGATCAGTTTGTTGCTCTTATTAAAGAAAATTACTGTCCTCAACATGAAGTTGAGAAAATTGAGACTGATTTCTTGGCATTGGTCATGAAGAACCTAGATTTTCAGGCATATCTTACAAGTTTCAATACCATGTCTCGATTGGTTCCTTACTTGATCACACCAGAACTGAAGCGTATAGCTCGCTTTATTGAGGGTCTAGCCCCAGAAATCAAGGCAAGTGTGAAAGCATCAAGACCTACTACATTCAGGTCTGCGGCAGATTTGTCATTATCTCTCACGCTGGATGTGGTCAGAAACAAGGCTGCTAAAGCTTCTAATGATGGAAAGCGTAAAAAATGAGGATGAGGATTCTCATGGCTCCGATAAGAAGAAAAAGGGGAACTCTGATCATAAGAAGAGTTCCGGGTTTAAAAAGGGCAACCAGCAGTCGGGTGAAAAGACTAGGTGCAAAATCTGTAAGAAATACCACCTCGGGAAATGCAGATTTGAATCTCAGCCTCTACCTTGTGGAATCTGCAAGTCCAAGGAGCATAAGACCTTGGATTGCAAGAAGTTGAAAGATGCGACCTGTTATGGTTGCAACGAGAAGGGGCATATCAAAACCAACTGCCCTAGGAATCAGAAGAAGTCTGAAGAGGCTAAGAAGACCAATGCTCGGGTCTTTCAAATGAACGCCCAGGTAATGGTGCAGAATGACGACGACGTATCAGGTACCTTTCATTATCAATGATGTGTATGCAAGAATTGTTTGATTAAGGCGCAGAAAAGTCTATTGTGGACAATAAATATTATAAGCTGTTGTATCCTTCCATTAGGACCCTAGGCTTATAACGCGAGGTAGAATCGGCCGATAACATTTAGAGACTGCTTCAACAACCTTAGATGGATGCTTTATATCCATTAGGAATCGCTCTTATCCAATATCCTTATGACAAGCTTTCAAGCTATCCAAAAACCATCAAATATGATCAAGACAGATGTGACATTTGATTCCCTGTCAAAAAGGTAACGGACTAGATCCAAACCTTAATTGCCATTAATGGTCTTTTATGGCCTAGGCTAAGTATAATTAATATATATACATATCTAAATAATGTTCATTAAGAATGTTCGTACTATATTGGCCTATATGGTTTAATGGTACCATGGATAGTATATGTTGAGTCATCAGGATGATGAATATCGGTTGTTGGATTGCAACTAAGTAATTAGTTTATTTGGTGTTAGGAGCCAAATATCGAGTATGGCAAACTCGGATAAGACAGCCATTGATCGTGTTATGGATGATGCGACACATGCTAATGATGCTACAATTGTGAACCTTAGAATTTCCAAAGATGTTCTTCAAACTATGATAGATGCAGCTGTTGGAAAAGCTGTGAAGAAGGCCGTGAAAAAGTTCAAGGAGCCCAATGCTACTTGCTCCAAATCTCATCCAAGACCACCCTTCATTATTCACGAGAAGGATCTCGTTCATGCCTCTAATGCAAAGGATGAACTAAAAAGGAAAAGGGAGGAAGATAACTCCCAGAGTTCTAAGAAAAAGAACAAACAAAAGTCCAACCAGAAACCTGTATGCAAGACCTGCAAGAAGCGCCATCTAGGGAAGTGTAGGTTCAAACCAAAATCCCAATCGCAGCCTAGGGCTTGTGGGATCTGCAAATCAAGGGAGCATAAAACATTGGATTGCAAGGACATGGAGAATGCAGTCTGTTTCGGCTGTGGTGAGAAAGGCCACATCAAGACTACATGCCCTGCATCTGTCAGAGGAAGTGCGACCAGGGAAGGAAAGCCTAAGAATGAAAGCGCTTAAACTCTCCTAAAGAGTGCCAGAGGTAGTTCATATCAATAATGACATCAAATACGTTCTTTAACATTTATTGGAATATAAATGCTAAGAGTTTTGTTTTAATTCGGATACCAATAAATCCTTCATAAAATTATACGTATAGTAAACTTCTAAAATCTTCCATAAGAACCCTAGATATTAAGTGTAAGGTAAAACTTACAGGCGAAAATCATAGGAATCATTTCTTCTGTTCCTGTCAGAAATCTTCAATCGTGAAATTCTAATGTACCCTCTCTCCAGATAAAGTGCATCATCATATGTAATTGATATCTCTTTGATCTCTATTGATTACGAATACCAAATGGTATGACAAAAGCGCCATATGAGGATTGGTGTATCTTAATATGTTCCATAGATTGCTTCCATGCCTGACCAGTATGGAGGTTTAATGCATGGAACCACGAGGATATTCCAATGGTCATACGGCATTAAAGTCAGCTAATGGTATTCAAAGAAGATATCTGGAATGGGATTATCCAAGTAAATATCTCTGATTATGGAATCCGTGGACTCGTAATGTGAATGTGTCCCTTATCTGACACAGACAATGATAGATGAATTGGAGCCTGAGATTTGGAAAATCTCTGTAACCTCCTTGTGTCTTGGTTATCTTCTCCAAAGATTACCCTGTTTACCTCCTGAGGCAAGTAGAGTTAAGATTAACATCCCGGTTTCGATAATACCAATTAAAAAAAGGTTTTTTCCCCGCACTATGCGGCTGGAGTTTAATCGTTTTCCGCGTACTACATGGCGTGACTTTGGTCGTTATCGACTCGACTCATCGAAAACCATAAAAGCGAAGATTAATACGGGGTTTTCTCCTGCGCTACGCGACAAGAGTATGATCGGTTATCCCTCGTGTTATGCGGCGTGACTTTGGTCGTTATCGGCTCGACTCATCGAGAAACTATAAAAGCGAATATCGATACCGGTCCCGATAATTCCAATTAAAAAACAAAATAGAATTCCCACTGCGCTACGCGACAGGAGTTTGATCGCTCCCCCCTCCCCCCCGCCCCACCCGGTGCTACGCAACGTGACCTTGGTCATTATAGGCTCTACTCATCGGAAACCATAAAACGAAAACCAATAAAAGCGAATATCAAAACCAGTTTCAATAATACCAATTAAAAAAACACAAAAACCACTAAAAGCGATGAACTATAAAAGAAAGAAAAAGCAAAGAGCATCGCTATTAAAAATAATACCAATTAAAAAAAGCATAAAAGAAAAAAAAACAAAATAAAGACCACCACTATTCATAAGAACTTTCACAAATTGTTATATACTAGAGGGATACCTTGTGCGATGCGGTGAGATTTTAGTTGGTATTGGTTCGATTTATTATGGTGCAAGCACTCGCTATAGAATATTGATACGTTGTTTTGCATAGATTGATGACCTAAAAACGAATACTGAAACTTGCTCTCATAATACTAATACCAGTACCAGTGTTGTTTGATCAAAATTGGTTTGTTTCGTCACGGTACCAGTTTCCGAACCTCGTATGGCCTAGAATAAAAAGAAAAAATATACATGGCTGTCGAGAAAAAAATTTAAATACATATCCTTGTTTATTGAAAAATCAATTAGTTAAATGTGTGTTAATTTATGATACAAGAGTAAAAATTAAAATCAAATTAAAAAATTAATAAAACAGCAAATCACCTTTTTTCCTTTTTTCTAAGTCAATTATGCATTAAAGGGTTGTAAAGTACTTCATTGAAAGTTTGTACTTTTTTGATAATGATAATATGTGAGTGTAACAAAGATACAACAATGGCATATCGGTAAATAGTTTTCTAGTATTGTACAAATAATGTACTATTCCTAAGAACCTTCAACATTTGTTATTATACTAGTTTTTTTTTTTTTTTTTGACAATTGCAACATTGCGACGAACTTTTTTTGTTATTTAGCATGTGTTTTTATGTGTTTTGAAATCACTACAAGCGTGTTGCGCACGGAACCGTTGACAATAATAAAAAGAAAATATAGAAAAAAAACCTAAAAGATAACCGAAAGAAAATCAACCAAAAAAGTTGTATGGTAATAATGCAATTCGTATGAAACCCATGGTCAGAGATGAGCAAATGGTACTGGGTACTGGTACCGAATTTTCCGAACTAAAAGATCTTAAGTACCAATTTGGTACCGACTTTTGGCGTTCCTAGTACCGGTTCGCTACCGATTTTTACCTTCATATACCGGTATTGTAACCAGTATTTTCGGTTCCAGTACCGATTCGGTATCGCTTGGCACCGAGTTCATCCCTACCCCAAAAACTAAAAGAAAAATCATTAAAAGTTGAAGAAAATCAACAAAAAAAGTTGCATGATAAGTTGTTGTTCGTACGGTACCCATGATCATTGATGAGCAAATGGTACCGGGTAGCAGTACCGAATTTTCCGAACTAAAAGATTTTTAAAATCAATTCGGTACCGACTTTTGGCGTTTTCTGTACTAGGCTGTTGCCGGTTTTTACCTTCATGTACCGATAACGAACCAAAGCATACCGATATTTTCGATACGGGTATCGGTTGACACCAAACTTATCCAACTTAAAATGTAAAAAAAATAATTATTATTATAGTATTAAAATAATAAAAATATTAAAAAACTACATATTTATTATAATATTTAAAACACTTTTAATATGTATACAATCTATTTTTAATATGTGAGGGACTAAAATTATAAACCAAAATGAGACGAAAAAAAAGCCATCCAATCCCACCTCTTTATTTGTTGTTGTGTGGTGAAAAAATAAGACTAGAAATTAAAGAAATGGTACTATTGTAATTATCTCTAAAATGAAGGCTTTTTTGGTTACTGTAGACAAGAGCATACTCTAATTGTTATTATATACTAATATGTTTCTTCATGTATATGTACTATGTAAGACCCTAATTACGATTTGACCCAAAACGACGCAACGGAAAATGAGCCGTAAAATTTCTTTCTTTTAACTACTCTAACATACTGAATACCGTTTAGGACAACCCTTTTAACATAAATACATCATTCATCATTTATTTAATGTAACTATGTTAACAAATAATTACAAACAACATGACGGTTTTCCCGTACAATCCATGATCTTCAACTCGACCCTCGTTCACTTGTCCATCTTGAATATCTGACTAACCTGCGGTCACCATATATAACCAACACTACATATATTTAAAAGGCTATATCATATTCTAACTACGTAAGTTATTCCATTGAAACATCATCTCAATTTTATTTACTTGAGTCTGACATCAATTCCTCGAGAGTCCGGCATTCCCATACCTGCACTCCATTTCATTCTCAATAGTAACATGGTTAGGAATACGTAATCTCAAACATATTGAAAACCCACTTCTTTACGTATACGTATTGTCACACCCTGACTTTTGCTGAAGCGTGATTTGGTGTGACTTACTTAATATCATTGCATTCAACCATAACAAACAACTATATGATAAATCCATGATGTTCATCCATTGATTAAGTTTTAAAACATTACAACAACATTGTTTTAAGCCCCAAAAACACAGACTTCATATTTACAATACAACACCAACAGGTTTTAAGTTCCATAAGGACTTTTCAAAAGACACTATGAAAACTTGGCCTTGGAATATGTATCCTATCCAGGATAGGGTACATACTCCCAAACCGTACGACACCGGATGACATCTTTTATTCCAAACAACACTTGAAACTTCAACGCCTGCCAGATCCATACTTAATTTCCTGAAATACATGTAGTTTGAAAACATCAACAAAAGTTGAGCGAGTTCATGTGATTTGTATGTGTGCATGAATCATCCTTGTAAACGTTTGTAAGTATGTATGTATGTATTTGCATACTGGTATGAAGCAACAAGGAACAAATCAATTAATGTGTGCTAATACATCAACATGTGTGAAACGGCGTAGGAAGGCTCAAACCTAGCAGATTTTGTACCGGGCCTCCGGCTGTAAGACATAGTCACCTCATGGGCCAAAACCCCAGTCCACATGGATGTGGGCTTGCTACACCCAAATAGATCTATCACTCATGTCCCTCAGTCCTAAAACGAGGATTAATGGTCTTAAGAGTGTGCCTACCCTTTCACATGATCTAACAGTATTTTCCTTAGCTAACCATACCCTTTGTAATTGTTTGTAAACATTTAGTAACATGTACTTCACCCACGAAGTTATAAAACAAAAACAGTTAAAGAAAAGGGGGACATGAACTCACAGTTTTGCGTTCCTTGTATCCAATGTAACTCAAAGCTTCCTCTAGAACACACGACTACCTACATGCGTACTATGGTCCATTAGTCGGGTAGGTCGTGCCTTAACCTTGATCTTAATTAGTGTCTTGAGTTACGTTAGTTTGTCTCATCAATGTTATTCCAAGTATATAATTATTTGTCAAATAATAAATATTTTAACTTAAATTATATTTATTAAATTTTGGAATAATTGTTAAAACAATATGTATTAACTTAATACTTCCCAAGTATTTATACTTGCATATCCTTCCCAAGGATGGGTGTATTTGTATTCGTATTCTTATACTTGAATATTTTTGCCATGTGCACGAATGTCTAAAGCCTGCGTCTTAGTCTTAGTTGTTCATGTATAGGGTCTAGATGTGTTAATTATGCATAGTATAGGGGTTGAATGTGTAAAATTGGGTTTGTAATGTCCTGATTTCGCTCATAGTGACAATGTGTCATATGAGCGAAATCCCAACAAGCTGATTTCGCTCATAGTGACTCATGGTCATATAAGCGAAATCCCAACCCCTATATATAGTGTAGTTGTTTTCTCATTTTGTACGCGCATGTTTACAGTGTAGCCGAACTGCTGCTCGTGTATTTTGTGAAAGATTAATGAGAAAACCAGTTTAAAGTGATCTGCTTCTGTTTCTACTCATTTTCTACTTTGATTCATGCTGATTTTGTATTTCCGCTGCATTATCAGTTGTATCTAGCTCTGATTGACTCACACGACTGTCAATAACGGTCCTACAATTGGTATCAGAGCCAGTTGTGAGCTAGTTTACCCGAATCAAAGCCTTTTTCTTACACATTTTGAGTTTCTGTACTTTCCAACGGACAAAATGGACTGAAAATTGGACACATAGTGTAAAATTGTCTAATAACAAACCCTTGAGATTTTCAGACCTAAAAACAGCTTAAAACTGATCTAAAATGGCTCGTGAAGTGATTTCGCTCGAAGGTACTTGAGTGATTTCGCTCATACAGTAGAAGAGAAATCAGAGATTTCGCTTTTGTGGTTGAGGTTTCGCTCATAGTGTAACCACTGATTTCGCTCCAAAGGTTATTGTCTGATTTCGCTTATAAGGGACATCTTGATTTCGCTCATTTGGTCATTTCCTGATTTTGCTCTTGTGAGCAAAAGTTGATTTCACTTATAACAACACTTAGAGTCTGATTTCGCTTATAAGGTCTGTGTTTGGGTAAAAATCATGGTTTGAGCGTTTAGTCCGTTTCGTACGTGATCGAGTGTTGGAAACTCAGTCTGCGTTAAAAGTTTTTCGATAAAAGTAAACTGTTTGTGAAAAAGTTAAACATTTTCGAAATTTGTCACTTAAAATGGAACATCAAGATTTTTATAACTTGTTTGCGGGGAGCGGCATATCGGTTACGCAAAGTCCGGCGAGTATAGTTCAGAATGTTAACATGGAGAATGAATTGGGGACAATGCAAAAGCCACCAAAGCTTATGAGTTTGGACGAATACGCCAGATGGTCAGGCCGTTTCAAAAACTGGGTTCAAGCCAACCACTTCGAATGTTGGATGAAAATAGAGGCGAAGTATGTACCACCGGTTGACGGTTTGGGATTGGAAAAGGGCATCGGGAGTTTAACGGAAACTGAACAGATTGAGTTCAAAGCTGAGAAGAAGATGGTGAGCATTCTGCAACAGGCCATCAAAGAAGAGATTCTCGTTTTACTGCAACATGAAGATAATTCTCAGTCGATGTGGCAAGCGTTAAAACTGAAGTTTCAAGGCAGTGTATCGATGATTAAGAGCAAGAAGGCTCTAATCAAGAAAGAATTTGACATTTTTACTGGGATTAAAGGAGAAACGACAAAGCAGTTAATCGAACGATACTGTCATCTTGTGGTGGAAATGAAGCGGTTGGAAATTACAAAGACGAATGAAGAATGGATTGATAAGCTGTGTGATGCACTACCATATGATGAGTGGGGCACTTACCTTATGATGCTGAAGAATAATTCTGATTTTGTGAATCTCAACCTAAGCTCATTCATCGAGAAGATCGAAGCCCATGAGCTGGAATTGCTGAAAATCAAAAAGATGAACTCAGCGAGTGTGCAGCAAGATGTGTCTCTGTACTACAAAGGAAACACTCCAGTTTCAACCAATCAAAGCCCAAAAATACAGACGGGTTTCATCGCTGATAACACCTCAAGTGTTTCTTCAAACACTCCTCAATCCGGCAATTCTTCACCATTCGTGAACTTTGAACCGAATGTTAAAGCTCAGGAACAACCTTCACCTCAAAGTTCTACTGGATCAAATCATCAGGCGTACGTTTCTGGAGTGCAGTGCAATATTGCGGTAAATATAAAGAATGGAAACTAGATTACTGAAACAGCCGCAAAACAGCACATAGCACTGCTTGCTTCCGTTCTTGATGCTTATGAAGGCTTAGTCGCAGGAAGGATCGGTAATCCTGACATGACGAAGGAGGATTACGACCAAATCGAACCCGAAGAGCTCGAATTGATTGATATCAAGTGGTGTATGGCAAGTTTGGTTCGACGGGCTCAACGTTTCATGGAAATTACAGGCGGAATAGTCTATCAAGTCCCGATCAAAAGTTAGGGTTTGACAAGTCGAAAGTTACATGCTTTAAATGTAAAGAACGCGGTCACTTCAAAAGAGAATGTCCTAACCGTGAAGTGAACAATCATCAAAACCCGTTCACAAACGACTACTACAGGCAAGCAATCTATCACCGACCAAACCAACAGCCAGTTGTTCAGAGGCCACAGATAGAGAATAAACCGGAAAAGGCGCTCATTGTGAATCAAGACAATGAAAAGGTAGCTGCAGGTTTCAGTTGGGACAAATATATCCCCGGTAGCGATGGTCAGGCCATGATGGCAGAGGTTGTTGAAATTTCTGAGATGGTATCTGAGCCGGAAATAGTTACTGAAGATGTTCCTGAGGTTGTTGAGGAGGTTTCTGGTGAAAATGTGGTCAATCTTGAGGAAATAGCTGCTGAAGTGTATTACTACCAGTCAGAGCAGGAGGTATTGGGAAGTTTAATGAAATCTGTATTGCCCCCTAAAATTTCTGAATCTTTTGCAGGTTATTTGGAAGAACCAAAGACCGGATCATGCCCAAGATTTGAAGAGAAGAAAGAAGTCGTTGAAGAATTGATCGATGTGTCGAAAGAGATGACTGGAGAGGCATTGAAGGACATAGCTGATAAAGCTCTAATGGGAAAACTCAAAGAGGTAGACTCAGAACTCAAGGAGTCAAAGTCTGTCAGTAGTGTGTCGGTCAAACGAGAGGAATCTGGAGTTCAGGAGATCAAATCTGTCAAAATGTCTGAGTCTGAGTTAGACAATGTCGGTAAAATTGATTGTGTAGAGCAGGTTGTTGAAAAAGTTGTTTCAATCCCTGAGACACCATGCAAACAGTGTTCAGAACCATGCATGGAGTGTCTTGAAAAAGACACTAAGTATCAGGAATTGAAACACCATGCTGATATGATTAAATTTGACCTTGGCCAAGTTAAAGAGGCGTACGATACTCTTGCCAGGTCAATAAAGATGATTCAAAAAGAAAGTGTTGAAAACGATAAAGCAACAAAATTGGCTAAAGCAACACTATTTGATAAACAAATTGAGGTAAATTTTCATTTAGACACGATCGCATCGCTTAAGAAAGAACTTGAATTGGCTAAAATTGAAAACGATCGGATTGATAAAAAGCTGATGAGTTACGTGGCTTCATCGTACGTTCTTGAACTGATTGTTCCTCAGCAGCCACATGCTGCACCAGTCTTTAAGAGCGTTCCACCCCCAATGTGGAATCACTACACACGGAAATATCCAGATGGGGTGGAAGCTGCTTTGAATCTCAAATTGAGATCGGTTGAGGATAATCTGCCTGAAAGCATAGATGTCACATTCTCTGCATCCGATACCGACAACGAATCACAGGTTATCAAAACAGTTGTCGATCAGGTGTTGGATGAAGAGAGTGAGAAATCTGAAAAGGCTCAATCTGAAAAGGTTGTCAGTGATTCTGAAGATGAAGGGAATTTCTTAGATCGATACGTACCGAAATCGGACAAGAGTGCGAATGATGATCCGATTATGGTGGTATACACTATGATTGGAACAGACAAACTTTATTCCGATTTCGAGTATCCTCTTCAGAATGTGAAGTTTGAGAATGTCGAAAAAGTGTTTAAATTGGTTGAAATGAACATTAATGAGGTTAATAACAATGAATTCTTTTCTAAACCCAAAAAGTCGTTTGTTACATCACATTCCACAAGTTCGGGAAAGAAAGATGGGGATGGTAAAGGCAATAACAAGAAAAACAATTTTAAAAACAAAGGAATCGGTTTTGAGAAGAAAACGGCTAAGCATGTGTTTAAGCTGAAAGAGAAGATCAATGATATTTTTGTCGCTGGTCCAAGTGTCGATGATGAGAAAGATTATATTTTTAGTCAAAAGGTTGTGGACGATTTCAATGCAGCGAAGAAGTTGAAAGAAGAGATAGTCAAATCCACTTTTGTTGAATATGACAAAAGGGTGTGTTATCGCTGCAGTGAAATCGGGCACATGGCGAAACAGTGTCAGAAAGTGATTAAGAAATATGTTGTTGTAAAACCGGTTAAAAACAAACTGTTGAAAAACCAAGTGTTCAAAAACCAATTGCTCAAAAACCAAGTGTTCAAAAACAAACTGTTCATAAACCAACCGTTCAGAAACCAAACATTAAAAAACCTCGACCTAAATCACCGATTGATACAAAAGGCAAAAAGCCGATGGTTTCTCCGATCCGCATTTTGAAGAGAGGTGAATCTTTGAAGTCGGAGGATAAGCCGAAATCGACTTTCGAGGTTGGCGAATCCTCTAAGACTCGCAAGACTTCAAAAATTTACCCTAAAACAAAGATTTTTGAAAATCAATCTTGGGTCGCGAAGTCGAAACCATCTGGTGAGGTCAAAAAGATGGAGAATGCTTTGAAAATTGAATCAAATGTTTTTAAAGATGATGTTGTTGAGTTTGAAAATGAAGTTGATAAGTTTCTTTCTGATTTCCCCCCGATAACTAACAAAGTTAAAACAATTGTGAAAGAAGAGGTTCTAAATGTCACATTTGACTTTCCGAAAACAGATGAGAAGTGTGATGTTGTGTTCGGAAGTGTGTCTGAAGTTAAGAAATCCTGGGCTTCATTGTTTGAATAAATTGATTTGATGTTTGCAGGGGCTGCCCAAGTCTATATTGTCTAAGTGGATTATGGATAGTGGTGCTTCAAGGCATATGACTGGGACGCTAGCTCTTCTCTATGATGTCAAATCAATAAACGGAAGCTATGTGGGTTTTGCCGGGAATCAAGGCGGGAGAATCGTTGGTCAAGGAACGCTGACAAATGGCGTGATTTCGTTCGACAAAGTGAACTATATAGTTGAATTGCAAAACAATTTACTCAGTATTTCACAAATCTGTGACAAAGCTTTTAGTGTACATTTTACAAACAAAGAATGTGTGGTTTTGAAACCAGGGTTTAAAATCCCTGATGAGATGGTGTTGTTGCGCGCTCCGAGGGAAAACGATCTTTATATTCTTGATATGAGAGTCGCAACGCCAACAACTCATCATAAACAATGTTTTGTGTCAAAAACTAAAGCGACAGAAAAAGATTCGATAATGTGGCATCGTAAGATGGGCCACATTCATGTTCGCAAAATGAACTTTTTAGTACACAATGATTTGGTTGATGGTGTAAATCTGAAGAATTTTCACTTGAATGATGATTGTGTAGCATGTAAGAAAGGAAAGCAGACTCGGAAGTCACACCCACTGAAGGTCCTCAACACAATCAGGCTACCTCTTGAGAGATTAAACATGGATCTCTTCGGGCCTGTCAACGTAAAGAGCATCAGCGGAGACTTGTATTGCCTGGTGGTGACTGATGACTTTACGAGATTCTCATGGGTTGTGTGCTTAGAAAGAAAAGACCAAACTTTTGAGTCTTTCATGGTGCTATTCAAGAAGATGGAAACGGTGTATAAGCTGCCGATCCGGAGGATTCGTAGTGACAACGGAACGGAATTTAAAAACAACAAGATGTACGAGTTTTGCAACGAGAAGGGAATTCTTCATGAATTCAGTGCGCCGTACACACCACAGCAGAACGGCGTGGCTGAACGAAAGAATCGAACCTTGATAGAGACAGCCAGTATAATGTTAGCCGATTCCAAGCTACCAATCTTTTTCTGGAGCGAAGCAGTATCTGCAGCCTGCTACACGTTGAATCGAGTTCTAACTGTCAAGAAATACAAAAAGATATGCTTTGAGCTGCTGCACCGCTATAAGCCGAATCTTGAGTTTTTGGAGCCATTTGGGTCTCCTTGCACGTTTATTGACGAAAACGGTAAATTTGGCGCTAAATCTAATGAGGGTTTCTTTGTAGGTTACGCAAGCCCGCTGAAGAGGGTGTTCGTACCATGCCTGGGGAAGGTGATTCAAGTCCAACATGTGGATTGTCAGAAACATACTCCGTCACCACAACTTCCCGGACAAAGATTCCTGTTCGATTACGATAAACTCTGGGAGTCGTTTCAACTGCCGGTTCAGCCGAGTGATGAGGAACTAGCTCTTTTGTACCAGTACCAGCAATATATGTCACAAGAGCCAGTATCTAGACCGCTAGAAGTTTCTCAACCCACCGGGGGTACTCACGATGATGAAGCCGGACCGAGTGGAACAGCTCACAAACCTCCAGAGGAACCAGCTCCATCTTTTGATGAATCTGACGACTCAGAAGCGGAACCCGCTCCGACTTTTGACGAGGATCCAACGGAAGCTGAGGATCAAACCGTTGATCTTGATATATTGAGCTTGGAATCGGAAGTGAATGTGCCTGACAATGCTATGCCTCGGACGTTGTCTTAACATCCTTCAGAACAGATAATTGGTGATCTGCAAAGTGGTGTCAAAACCCGAGATCAACTAAATCGAGCTTTTACATGTTTCTATTCTTCTATTGCTGATGTGCAGAAAGAAGTCTCATTAAAATGTTTTATTTCGCAGATTGAGCCCAGAACTTACAAAGAAGCGTTGACTGAGGATAGCTGGGTGAATGCAATGCAGGAGGAGCTGCAACAATTTGAAAAACTGGGTGTCTGGAGACTCGTCGATCTGCCACAGAACCAGAAGTTAATCAAAACAAAGTGGGGTTTTAAGTGCAAACGAGATGATAGAGGTGTCGTGGTGAGAAACAAAGCCCGACTAGTGGTACAAGGTTTTAGTCAACAAGAAGGCATCGACTACGAAGAAGTTTATGCGCTGGTTGCCAGACTCGAGGCAATTCGGATTTTTCTAGCCTTCGCGTCTTGGAAAGACTTTAAAGTATACCAGCTAGACGTCAAATCTGCCTTCCTCTACGGAAAAATCAAAGAAGAAGTGTATGTGGGACAACCGTCGGGGTTCACAGATCCACTGCACAAAAACAAGGTGTATCTACTGGACAAAGCACTTTACGGACTTCACCAGGCCCCGAGAGCCTGGTACGAGATGCTTTCCCAATACTTGTTGGCCAACGGGTTCACACAGTAGATTGCACGTTGTTCACGAAGGAAGAGGCAGGACACTTGTTGATCGTGCAGATTTATGTTGACGATATCATTTTCGGATCCACCAACGACGACATGTGTAAAGAATTTGAGAAAGTGATGAAGAAAAAGTTTGAAATGAGTTCAATGGGGGAGATGAAGTTCTTCCTCGGGCTGCAGGTTGAGCAAATGCCCGATGGAGTCTTCATTCACCAAACGAAGTATGTGAAGGATGTGCTTGACAAGTTCGACATGACAGATTGCAGTCCTGCATCAACCCCCCTTGCACAGAATCACGGGATCTGTCCAGACGAGAATGGAGTGAAAATGGACGAGACATTGTACCGATCAATCATTGGATCGCTGATGTATCTCACGGCTTCCTGATGCGTGATAGTGTGTATATGTTTTAGATATATATTTTAAGCCCTTTTAACACTTTAGCCAAGTTTTAAATTTATAAAACATGATATTTACTAACACTAAACACACATATGGGCAAGTGCAACCATCGTGGACGTAGTATAGTGTTGGTAAGATACCGAGGTCGTCCAAGGACACAAGAGCTTTTAGTACCGGTTTATCCTCAACGTCTAATCAAACCAAAATTTTAGAAAAAAGATTTTTAAACTAAGAAAATAAAATTAGCTAAATGCTGAAAAATAAAATAAAAATAAAAACAGATAGACAAGATGAATCACTTGGATCCGACTCGTGTGTTAGTATAACCTTTGATTATTTTCGCACTTTTGCACTTGTTTAAGAGATTATCTTAGTTATTGTAGTAGGCCCCTCTTTTGAAGACGACGTTACCCTCAACCCAGTAGTTTGAGTCAGCAAGGATACAATCCTAAAGGGTCGGATTATTGAAAGATAATTAATTAAGTTATTAACGCAAATTATGGTATGCCCCTCTTTTGGAGGTGACGTTACCCTCGACTAAGTAGTCTGAGCCAGCAGGGATACAGTCCTAAATAGCCGGGTTATAGTATTAATAGTAGTTAACTTATGAGGGGATCAAAGAGTTTGGACCCCCGCCATCCAATACCTTTGGGTATTGAAGGAGGTCATACTAAATTTGACCCAGGTCCCTTGCAGGACCTCTAAACGCTGAACAAGGGCAAGACCCTTACCAAACCGTTCCCTTAACCCCCGACCAGGTAGCCAACATACCTCCATATAGACCGTGGAGATATGAATGGTGAAAATCTTTTATTTTATATAGACAGTAAAATAATGCCAAGACACCACGGACAAACGATAAGGAAGAATCACCTTCAACATAAGCAACTAGTTATTAAAGTCATTAATACAAAACCAATTAAAAAGTGCAAAAGATTAAAAATAAAAAGTATTATACTAAACACTTGTCTTCACCAAGTGATGTAAGAGACTTAGGCAAACATGGCCTTGATTGTCAAGAACTCTTACGATCAATCTTGGATCCCGAGACGACTCACACACTCTATGATGGACAATGGATGATGGTGGTGGATGATGGTGTTGTGATGGTGGTGGGTGGTGGATGAAGTGTGAGAGAGGTGGTGTGCCAAGGGATGAGTTGCAATGGCTCCAAGCACTCCTATTTATAGGCTGAACAGAAGCCTGGGCATGGCCCCGTGCCCGTCTGACACTATCTCTCTTCATTAATTGTAATTCGCAATTACAATTAATGCGCCTGCAGTACTTTGGGCACGCCCCCGTGTTCACTGGGCACGGCCCCGTGGTGAGCAATAGAAGCTTCTACAGGTTTGTCTTTTCTGCTGCTTCTTGAGCACGGGGCGTGTTCAGTCTTCTGCCTTCTCTGTTTTGCTTGGGAGGATGCTGTCGAGGGGTCGGGCAGTCCACTTTTGTTCCCTTTCTTGTATTTATATTAGATTTAGCTGTCTTTTTGCTTCTTTTGTTAATTTGAGCTCATTTAATCCTGAAAATACAAAAGGAAGACAAAAACACACTTTTTCCAACATTAGTACTTAAAAAGGGTTAGTTTTATGCCTCATTTGATGTATTATATGTTGCATTTTACACACATCACTTCCCGTCCAGACATCATGTACCCGACGTGCCTCTGTGCCAGATATCAGTCGAATCCAAAGCAGTCACACCTAACCATTGTGAAACGTATCTTACGGTATTTGAAAGGCTGCCCAAGCATCGGCTTGTGGTATCCTCGATCGGGTGACTTTACTTTATCTGGTTTCGTTGATTCTGACTTTGGGAGCTGCAAGCAAAACGCAAAGTCCACCATTGCTGGGTGTCAGTTCTTCGGAACTCGACTCGTCACCTGGCAGTGTAAGAAACAAACCGCAGTAGCGCTCTCTACCTGCGAGGCTGAATACGTTTCAGCCTCCAGCTGTTGCTCGCAGATCCTTTGGATCCAACAGCAGATGCGCGACTTCGGTTTGCAGTTCTTAGACACTCCGATCTATGTGGACAATGAAGCGGCTATTAACATCACTAAAAATCCGGTTCACCATTCGAAAACAAAGCATATTGAAATCCGTCACCACTTTATCCGTGATTGTCACGAGAAAAAGTTAATTCGGATTGAACACTTGCACACCAATAATCAGAAAGCGGATTTTTTCACTAAACCATTTGACAAAAAAGAGATCTTTTTATCTTTTGAAATTGAACGGGATGAAAAATCTGCAATCTGGGAGGGTAATTGAATGTGAAGCCGAGTTGGGCGGCGATCTGACGTGAACCTTGTCGTGTTGTCAATTTTGTTTGTATAGTTTATTTTCTGCTTTTCGATAAAAACAAAAACACAAAAATATGTTATAGTTTTAGGGGGAGAAATTCGCAGAAAAATACAAAAACATGATAAAATTCAAAAATCCAAAAACATTAGAAAACTTCAAAAAGAGTTTGTGTAGAATAGGGGAAATGATAGTACATCAGCTAGACAGACACAGTACGCTAAAGAATTGTAACGTTTAAAATGCAATTAAGCAGTCTCGCTAAAGATGTGCCGATAGGTTTTTACAAAATCAGTAGATCAGTTTGGGATATAAACATAAAATTTACTTGCGTCTACGTGGGGAACACCTCCAGGATATATGGGTAACCCCCGAAATTCTGTTTGAAAGGTCCCGTATTCTGAGATACTAGGTCTTTATGCTTAGTGATATCTGGGGTATTATCCCGGGACTTCTGCTGTATGGAAATACTGACCTAGTCCCCGGATAATGCTTTACGCATTGCTTTACTTGTAAAGCCTCCCCTCAGCATAAAAAATGATGACACATTGAAAAATGTTAATCATGTGCTGTTGTAATCAAAAGATCCTCTAAAGGGGACCCACCGTAAAGTCGAAGACGTCATCTCTCTGCGTATACGGAAGTATCGACCTGAGCTCTCACGGCCCTCGCAATTCACCCCATTACAGATATCATCTAGGTATACTCACCTGTAAGACTGAATACTGGGATCCGGATACGGAAGTATATACTGAGGTGGGACACATGTAGAGGTTTAAATCCTAAAACACTAATTCTGTATCCCGGACAGATTGAAAGTTTTGTGAGAATTTAAGAGGATCAGTATATCGGTAATCTACGCGAATTGTTTAAATGTTGGTATGAAACTATAGCTTAACGGTGCTTGTGTCTAGTCGGCAGCTGATATAATCCCCTAACACACTCACAAAAAGATAGTGTGTACAGTTTTCAGTTTATCCTGTTAAAAATCCAAAAAGATTTTAGTTTCTCATCTTATTTTCGACAACCGACATTGGGAATCAGACGATCAAAGCTTTGTGTAGATCATGTCTGTGGTTGATGAGGGCTGGGTAAGCAGGAGGTACTTAAACTGAGATTGGTACAGTGTTTGACAGTTGAAAAGTGTTTGAAAGTTCAAAACGTTCAAAAGTTCATTAATTTGAACTATTTTCAGAATGAAATGACTGTGTACTTCATAATTCGGTCAACCAAGGTCATTAACTTGGACTTGGTAGGCCAAGCAGTTGACCAAGGTCATTGACTTGGACTTGGTTAACTGGGTGTGTCGGTGTTTAATCAGAAAATTGATAAAAAGTTAAATTTTTGAAAAACATGTTCTGATTTCGCTCATACGTACACCTAAAACAGATTTCGCTTATATGTCACTTAAAGGTAATTTCGCTCACAGCTGCTTCACATGTGATTTCGCTCAAGAGGTTGTTGGTCCTTAGGAGCGAAATCAGGTCGACTATATAAGTCATCCGATTTCGCTCATAGTGTCACTTTACACATTTCGCTCATAAGACTTTCCTCTCCGGCGACCTTGAAGCGAAATCTTGAAATCATCGATTTACAGGCGAATTGCTGCCCGATTTTCTCTAGATCTTGTTATTTTTCTTAGCATATAATCATGGGCAAGGTAGTTTGAGTCTCAATTTGATCTGTATCATCCATATTTTGATCTGTCGACATATCTGATGAACATTAACTTAGATTTAGGGTGTTATTTGTTAAATCAGAACTTGAATACATATCTATGTAGTCGGTTTAAGGTGCTGATCATGCTGATGTAGGTTAATTGTAAAAAGTCTGATATCAGTTGTTGTTTGTCGAGTCACAGGGTGTTCATATGTAGATCTAGGGTGTTTGAGGGATCTTTGATGGAATTAAAACAAACCCTAGTGTTGGAATTCTCATGTTAACAGTTTAGTGGGTTCAATTTTGAGATTTGATGAGTTTTGAATGCTTGAGTGTGATTTCGCCCCAAGATACACGTTTGGTGATTTCGCTCATAAGTGCACTTATGATTCCGGTCTTGTGTGCATAAGCTGATTTCGCTCCTAGGTTGATGTTAGGTGATTTCGCTCTTAGAGTATTTGCTGATTCCGCTTTTAAGTGTTAAGTAATTTCGTCCTTAGTGTTCTCATGTGTTTTCGCTCATAGTGCACAATGTTGATTTTGCTTTTGGTGTACTTAGTTGATTTCGCTTGTGATGATGTCAAAGTTGAAATTTTTCTAAGTATGATTGATGCAGATTGTACTATTTTGATGTGCAGGGTTCCAGTGTTGTCTTTGATCCTCTTCACAACAGTTGTTGTGATTTGGATATGCAGAAAAACTCTGAATTGGCCAAGTTCAGCGGTATCTTGGAATTTATGGGTCGTATTTCAATCCAGAAAGCGCTTACTGATCAAAGACCGTTGTATAGATCACATATTGACCGTTTTTGGAAGAATGCAAGCTACGATGATCAGAACAAAGTAATTTCATCGATTGTTGAGGTGCATGGTAAAGAGGAGAAGATACTTGTCACTGAAGCACTTATTCGTGAAGTTATTAATTTTCCGGATGAGCCAGAGTCGCCAATAAGATTTCCAGAACGAATGGTGAAAGGCTGCATGCTCAGGATAGGTTATCAGGGAGCATTGAATGTTGGGAACTATTTGAAGTCGAAATTTCAGAAACCACACAAGTTCTTTATTCACTGTATTTTGTTGGCCCTAAGCCATACAAAGGGAAGTTATGATGCAATGCGCGACTATCAAATGAACATGGTGACTGCGTTAGTGCTGAACAAGAAGTACAACTTTTCGCATATTGTATTCCATTACATGACAGAGAATATCACGACGAAGAGCAAGTCTTGGATGTATCCTCGTTTCCTACAGATGTTGATCGATCACGCTTATCCAGAAATTGATCGAAATATAAAGGACGGCTTGTTGGTGCAATCTCATATGAGCAATGATTCGTTTAAACAGCTTGCGAGATATCATCCTAATCACCCTGAACCAAAAGTTGGTGCTGAATTCTTTGGGTTTATAAAGGATGCCAATTATGTTGATCCTGATCCAGTTGATCACAAAAACTGGAGAAACGAAGAAGAGATGAAAGAGGCTGCCTATGCTGAAGAGCTGAAAACTCTTGCGGAGTTTAAAAGCATCAAAAATGAATGGTTTGTTAAAGAAACAGGGAGGAGACGCAGAAAGGCCACTCCTAAAGTTCAAGAGGGTGAAGGGTCATCATCAAAACCAAAGAAAAAGCAAAAGAAAGCCGCAGAAACGTTATTGATTGATGAACCTAAAGAAGATGAGACAGTTGTAGCTGCAGAAGACGATCCGTATAATGCTGGTGAAGATATGATGTTTAATGTTGATGTCTTGGAAACCGGGCCAACAGTGACTGCTGAAGTTGATCAAGTAGTTAATGTCGAAGCTGGTAAAGAGAAGGTTATTGATGACATTGAGGGTGATGATGTGAATAAGAGCACTACAAGTTCTTCGAGCTCTTCAGATGATGAGATTGACAAGACTGAACATTTAAGAAGAGTTCAGGAAGCAATAGAACAAGAGAAATTGTTAAGGAAGAGAAAGAGACAGGAAAAGGATGATGATGATGCTTATGTTCCTTCTCCAGAACATGTCTCTGAATCACAATCTCCTGCAGGCGGTCGAAAGAAAGCTGGAGCTCGAAAGAAAGTCGTATCTCCAAAGATTCGTAAAGTCACACTGAAGATTAAAATGCCAAAGATTGTCTTAAAGAAAAAACCAACCAAAGAAACCAAGAAACCACCAACACCACCACATGAACCAACACCACCTCAATCACCAATCCAATCACCTCCACGACAACCTACACCTCCACAACAACCTTCACCACCAAAACAACCAACACCACCCAGACAACCATCACCTATACATCTTTCACCACTACATCTTTCACCACCACCACAACAAACCCTTCTTACATCGCAAGAAATCTTTCAAACACCACCACTCACCCAAGGTCAACTAACACCTGGTTCTGCGGGGTACCGAGGTTTTCCAGCTGTTCCTTCGAGTTTGAGTGTAAGCCTTGATGATGTAGGAGATTATGATTTTGCAAACACCTCACAGGTCAAGAATGTTGAAAAGAAAGTTGATGAAGTGATTGCTGAAAACAAGAAGTTAGCTGCTGAGAAAAAGAAAGTTAGTGATCGTGAACAAATTCTTGAAATGCATGTGAAGAGGTTGGAGGGTGATAACAAAGAGTTGTTGAAAAAGATTGATTCTGATCAATCAGAGATAGATATTTTGAAGGTGAGAGTTGTTGAACTTGAAGAAGAAAAGACTCGAATAAATGAACAGAACGAGTACTTCAAGTTGAAAAACAAAGAGCTAGAAGCAGCTAAAGCGTTCAGAGATCATGAATTCTATATGTTGAATAAAGTCGTTGAAAGTATGCTCGGAACTTCTGTAGAGCAAAAGTTTGAAGAGTTGCAAGTTGAGGAACTCAGAGCACAACGTCAAGCAGAGATTGATGAACAAATGAAAGACAAAGGTAAAGGTGTTGAAGGAAGTTTTGCAGTGACAGAGAGATCGATTGTTCCTTCCATGGTTGTTGAAAATCCTGAGCCTATCTCTGCTATATCTGGTCTGTTTGAAGAAGATACACCTCTTGATGAGTTAATAGGTGATAGTGATGACGAAGATGATGAAGAG
This sequence comes from Helianthus annuus, assembly GCF_002127325.2. Classification (NCBI taxonomy): domain Eukaryota; kingdom Viridiplantae; phylum Streptophyta; class Magnoliopsida; order Asterales; family Asteraceae; genus Helianthus; species Helianthus annuus. Next base: position 114,941,364 of record NC_035446.2, read on the forward strand.
GAGGATGACGAGGAAGATGATGAAGACGAGAAAGTGTTTTCTGCGAGCAGTCATGGTTCTGACAATGATGATGATGATGCTCAGGGTGGTACGGGTTTGAAAGTATCTGAAGCTTCCACTGAGAAAAATGTTGATGATTTGATGAACGATTCAGTGAATGAAGAATCAGGGGGAGCAGATGGAAAGGGGGAGTCAGGTGATGCACAGAATGTTCAACAAGCCGAAAAGTTAATCCTGAGATTGGATACTTACAGAGAAGAAGGCGAACATTTTCATACGTATACACTGGAAACGATCAGAGAAATGATGCGTATGGTGAATCCTGACTTTAAGTTCGACTTTGAAGAAGAATTGAATGCCTTCGATATCAATCAGCAGCCTGATTACGAGTATAAGTATGTTGAAGATGCTGATATGTATGACAGAGTCGAAGTTGAAGATTGGACGGATGATGAAAGTGTTAATGAAGATACTTCACAGTTGCCTACGCTGATGGAGTTCTTTACAGAAGAAAACCGAGATGAGTTGAGAAGAAAAGTTTCTGAGATCCTGAAAGATAAGAATTTTGAGGGCACTCCCAAAGATATGGCAAAGGAAGAAATGGTTCAAAGACAGTCACGAGAGGAAGTTCAAACGGCCTTTGAAGTACTATCAACGTGATCGAAGCGTGTCTCTCGGTGACATCACCAGCTGGGGTTTCTTACCTCAAGTGAATGCTTACGCAATCAGAAGAGAATACGGAGTACAGTACTTTGAATACTTATATGACGTGATGTCATTACCCTGGTGGGATGTGGAAGAGCTATCTAAAGTCAGAACATTAGATTATCCGGTACGAAAGAATGATATTCCAATGTGGGGGTATATCAAGTATGAATCGCTGAAAGAGTTTCGTCACTGGAAGCCGCATTACCCTAAGAGAGTGCAGAGGGTTGATCCTGAAACAGGAGTTGTAGAAACGATCCTTAACGTCAAAAAGCTGAAGACAATGAAAACTATCCCAGTGCCGCCAATGGAGCAGGATTTCTACAAAGGATTCTTGGGTTGGGTGTATAGTTACATTTCGACTGAGGTTGTCATTACTTACAGAGCAGGAGGAGAATTGCGAGAGATACATGTGTATGACCCTATGTGGCTTGTGAACTACTCTGCAAAGGATATCGAATGTTTATTCATCAACAAGATTCATTATCAAGTTGAAGATAAAGAGCAGGCGTTACATTTTCAAAGAGTTGCTACCCTTTGCTTTCAGAAAGGTATTAATTCTGAGAGTAAATGGAAGTCATCATGGTGGTCACTCGATGAGAAGATGAAAAGAAAAGCTGAATGTGAACGTCGAAAGCTTGAAGAAAAGAAAGGAACGTGGATGAATATTCAAGCTGAAGAAGAGAAGGCAAGAAAGAAAGAGAATGACAAGATAAGGAACGCGCTTAGGAGGAAGCCTAAGCAGCATGAAGAAAACTTCAAATCCTTGTGAAGACCCGAAGACAAGACTGAAGACTGCGGCTGTATCCAAGGGAGAGTTTGTTGGTGCACGAATGTCTAAAGCTTGCGTCTTAGTCTTAGTTGTTCATGTATAGGGTCTAGATGTGTTAATTATGCATAGTATAGGGGTTGAATGTGTAAAATTGGGTTTGTAATGTCCTGATTTCGCTCATAGTGACAATGTGTCATATGAGCGAAATCCCAACAAGCTGATTTTGCTCATAGTGACTCATGGTCATATAAGCGAAATCCCAACCCCTATATATAGTGTAGTTGTTTTCTCATTTTGTACGCGCATGTTTACAGTGTAGCCGAATTGCTGCTCGTGTATTTTGTGAAAGATTAATGAGAAAACCAGTTTAAAGTGATCTGCTTCTGTTTCTACTCATTTTCTACTTTGATTCATGCTGATTTTGTATTTCCGTTGCATTATCAGTTGTATCTAGTTCTGATTGACTCACACGACTGTCAATAACGGTCCTACAGGGGTCGTATTCCCGTGTGTATTTATACGTATGAGCATACGTATTTTTACTATATGCATTAAGTATTCTTATACTTAATTTCATATTAATTTTTACGGAATATTATCTTTAATAAAAGTCCACCAATATATATATTTCCAAAATATATATTGTAATAAATATTATTTAGAAAAATTATTTATAATTTTTCTTTTGGCAAAAATATTTGTATTTTCTCATAAGTTTCAAAAATAATATATTTTCATGACTAACTTGGAAATATATATATATATATATATATATATAAACTCATTTTTCTCCAAAAATGATAGATCTCATATTTATTTGAGAAAATATATCTTTCACCCCATAAATATTGTATTTCGTGTTTCTGTAAGAAAATATATATTTCTTAAAAATAATATATCTTCTAAAGATTTCAAGAAAAATATATACTCATATTTGCCAAAAATAGTATATTTTTCCCTTGTAAAAAATATGACATATTCTTGTAGAAATTGTAAAATCATATTTTCGTTTCCTTGGTATCCAAAATATTATCTATCCAAAATATATTTTGTGAATAAATTTTAGGAATATTTTGTAAGTTTTACTCCATAGTTCGGTTTCACCAATATTTTGTGTGAAATGTGTATATTTATTCCTTGGAATTTCAGTAATATTTTGGATTGTAATTCTTGTTACTTTGATGTGTTATATTATTTCAAGTCCTAAAATAATATAACTAATACACATAATATACAAATAATATACAAATAATCACACACATGGTGTCATCTAAATATATATTTCTTAAATACATATTTAGTCACTTTTATTTATAAAAACCAACCTCCAATAATTATAATTTTTGTAACAAAATTTATAGCAAAGTTTTTGTAAATCTCCATGGTTTAGAATATACTTGTAAGTGTATGTTAATAAATATTTTTCTAAGTGTTTAGATTTTTAGAAACTTTTGCCATAGTTTCCCCTAAAAATGGAGGTTTCCATGCTTTCAAGCATATCATTTTCTTTTGTAAAATCAACACAATCAATCCACACTCAACAACAAACAACTTTTACTTACCAACTTTGCTAAAAACAAGTAATAATCTACTTCTTCATGAAATTGAATCTTTGTAAAAATTTGTAGGAACTTACTAGTGTTCTTAGTAAGCCTTGTTACCTTCTAAAGTGTGATTAGTTCTTTAAAAACTTCGTTTTTAAGGAATATGGATCTTTACAACTTGTGATCATGTTTTCTAAAAATGTTTCTTTATGAATTCTTCTTGTTACACAAGTGTTTCTACACTTGTTTATCCACCAATAATATGGTTTGTTTATGTAAGAACCAAGATTTAATAAAACTTACATTTTTAACTTTGTTTCTTTAGAAATCATCCATAAATTTCTAGATCTACAAGTATCACAACTTACTTGATCATTATTTTTCAAGAAATCAATGTATTCTTTCAAGTTCATGCTTCTCATAAGGATGATCCATTAACTTTCATCAAGTTCATCCTCTCATCATGCTAGATTATGTTTTTAATCATGATCTAGCAAGATCATATGATGATCAACATCATTTTCACAAATAATCTACAATCATCAAGCATAACAACTCACATTCATCAAGATTTCTCCTTATTTTAAGCTTATGTTCAAGTTTCATTCTTATGATTCTTAGTGTTCTTCATGATTAACATTATGAATCTTCTTTTAACCACTTAAAATAGAAGTAAAATAGCAAGATCAAGGTTCTTACCACTAGCTCAAGGCTAGGGATGATCAAGAGAAGAAAACAAGAGGATAAAAGCAAATGGTGAAGGTCCTTGATCTTCCGAAAGCTCCAAGCTTCCTTATACGGCTTCTAACATCTTTGTATATGTGTGAAATGGATGGATGAAGTTTGGATGATGGTGGTGATGGGGTGCTGGTTTACGGCCATGGGTGGAGGGAGGAAGGAGAGAAGTGTGGGTGGTGAATGTTTGAGAAAATGAATGGTTATGATCTTGATGGTTATATTTATAATCCAACATTACATATTTCCCCAATGGTTTTTATGTCTAATATAAAAGAAACAAGATGTAATATTTAAACAAAATAAAATACAATGTGGGCCCTTGGTGGGCCGATTATTGGTGGGGGGGGTCTAGGTGTAGGCTTCAACTAGTAATTAGTTAAGTTGGTTACAATCTAAGTATCTAGTTAGGGATTTAGTTAGTTGATATTTATACAGTGTGTTATGATGTTCTGGGACCATTACTAGCTTGGTAATGTTAAAACATAGCTTCTAGTGAAAATTTGGTGTTTCGGGTACTGTCCGGTTGTTCGGTTGGTTACTTGTTCGTTAAGGTGCTAAACTTTGCAGTTTAGTGTGCTTTATGTTACTTTTTGTGACAGTTTTGATTCCCAACACTTAGGAAAGCATTCAGGACCATTTAACCTTATTTCTGCCTGATATTAAGTTGTTTATATGCTGAATTTTGCTGAATTCTGCAGTTTATGTGAGTTTTAGGCACTTCCCGGCACTTAAACTATCTCTAGGAAGGCAGTTTTGTGATCCTTACTTTCCTACACACTATTCTAGTGTAATACTTGGTTTCTGGCTCATTCTGTGTCTCAATACAATGTTTGTCTATCTACTGAACTCTGTCAACATTTTTCTGATTTGCCGGATAACTGTGCTAACTGTGTTTCGTGCATCATTTGAGTCAACAAAGTTCCCATGTAATAATGACATGACATTAAGCAATATATGATGCACATGTATGTATATGGTAATAATCAGGAGCAATTCGAGTAACTAATTGGATTTTAGCACAGTCATTAAGCATTAATCATTGTCTAATAATTGTACGGATGTATGCAAATTTGACAGTTGTCACATTCTCCCCCTGTTAAGAAAATTTCGTACTCGAAACTTATACTACCTTAACTCCTTAGGGTTACATCATGCGTGTATGGATATGAGTAATACTGAGGTAGATAACCACAAAACCGAATCAAGACTTAATCGAATCAAGTGAATTTAGAAACGTATTACAACAATAAGAACCCAATGGTTAAAAGGTATGTGTTCCAGAATTTGATGTCAAAGGATACAAGATGTATAGATGTATGACCTAGTGTAATTTAGTTAAAAGGGGTTCAACAAAAGAGGAGTTTTGACCGATAGAATTCCAAACGATCGTTCACAATATGCAAATGAATTCTAGAAACAATAGCATCCGCTAGATGAACTCAAAATCAGCAGGCTCAAATGTAATAGTGATACGAAAATGATCTGTCAACTTTTGAATAAATGAATGGTTAAGATTAGTGTGTTGACATTCTTGAATTGCAAGAATACACCGAAATGAAATGCAACCGAATCTGGCGTATCATTGTCTTAATATATAGTTGCATTAAGAATGTTTAAATGACAAGTCAAACAAAAGTATGTGTAGTTTTGTGTGAAACGGTTGACAATGATTAGCTCAATCTACAAGTTGTACCGACACCACAAGGTGTCGAAAGGACATGAGCAAGTTCACTGTGTTTGAAATCAAATGAAAGTGTAATGAAGCAACCCTGAGAATTTGATTCAAACGGCATCGTAGGACTTTTCAATTGAATATAGAATACCAAAGAACTACTGTTTCCGATCGGAGATGAAAAAGCAATAAATATCGCAAGGCATTCGATCGATAATGAAACCGTTAGGAGGTACACTGGGATATAAAATGAATTTATGTACCATTGTCTTAGCACACGATTGTGTTAAGACTGCTTTAATCATGATAAAACAGAACAGATTTAGAGCAAATCAATAAATAAACAATTAAATCCGTGTATGAGGTGCGTAAACGAGATTAGCGCAAGCTTCAATTTATTGAAAGCATCCCCACAAGGTGTCAAAACCAACAATCGATTTAGTTGTGTCGTAGACCAAACAAGTCTACTATGACTCGAAACAAAAGAACTTTTTGCAAAAATAAATTTGAATATGATGCTCTCAATACATCATATGACGTCTTGAATTGAATATGCGAAATGGATAAGTTCAAGCAATTGAACTTGGTTTTAGCGCAATCTGACAATAAATCGTATGTATCGACAAGAGGATTCCGACATGGTTGCAAAGATAAACCATGTATGTAACTTGAAAGAAAAGAAATTTCAAGAAAGTGTGTTGACTGGATAGCAAAAGGGTCAACAATTACAATAATGTAGGTCATTCAAATCACAAATCAATAATTAGATTTTAGCAAAATAATATTTAAACTTTGATGAAGCGTTTATTCAAGATGAAACCACATGCATAACAAATTGTGCATGAGTAACGTATGAATTTTCAAGAAATGAAACAATGAGTATTTGCTAAAATGAAGAAATGGCCAAGTATCGAGACAAAGGAGTATTTGCTTTAATGAAGAAAATGGGCGCGATGCAACTGCCATTAAGAGAAGTAGAGATGCAAAATTCTACTTGCTAAAAGAAAAAGTGGAAATTTCAATATAAGAAATTTGAGTGCTTTATCTGTTCGGCTAACTGAAATAGCATATATGTCATAATAATGGGGTTTGCTTGAGTTAATAGACGTAGTTTCTATGTGATAGCCTTTAATGAGTTTTGTCCTAGGTTCCCGAAGGTCTTACGTACATGTTTTCTAGGTTCTCAAAGTTTTGTATTTGTGTACAACTGTTTTGTGCATCGTGTGGAAAACAAAATATTAACATATATCTAAAAGCAACTTGTTGACTCACTGTACTTTGGTATACTCTCTTCCTGAATCCGCGGCTAGCAGTAACCTGATCAAAGACCGATCTTGGGATAGTAGTTGGATCCTTGTAGTTAGTTAAATAAACTGCTAAGCCTCAGCGGAGGATACCGGTTCTTAATGGTTGACTTGTTTAGCTTCTTGGTAGTCGATGCTCATTCGAAAGTTACCATCCTTCTTTTCGACGTGCAACACTGGAGTTCCTAAAGCGAGAAGCTTGGGCTAATGAATCCCTTGTCTAACAACTCCTGGAGCTGCGCTAACAATTTTCGCTTCTCAGAAGGCGCAAGTCGATAAAGTGCCTTGGCTACAGGTGCGGCGCCTGGAACCAGGTTAATATAGAATTCGACTTGTCGTTGAGGGGGGGTAATCCTGTCAAGTCTTTGGGGAAGACTTCGGGATGTTCCCTTGCCACAGGGACATCTTCGAGCATAGGTTCTTCGGCTTCTTTGTCCATGACATGAGCCAAGAAGGCAATACATTCTTTATGCAAAAACTTCTGTGCCTACACACAACTACTAACCCGTAGAAGCGTATCCTGCTTTTTTCTATGAATCACGATCATCTCTCCATTTGTCAATGGAATAGGGATAATCTTCTCATGACATATGACCTCAGCTCGGTTACTCGACAGCCAATCTATTCCAACTACGACGTCGAAGCTTCCCAACTCGACTAGCAGGAGATCTATCTCAACTTACGTTCTTCAAGCTCTATCACATGACCTCTAATTACTTTGTTGGCTTCTACTTGCTTCCCATCAGTTAGTTCTATCGAGTATAGGATATCTAACTTATTAGCTACTAAACCAAGTATACTCTTAAGCCCTAGAGGTACGGAGCTATAGGCATCACTAGTAACACAAATTCATAACGTTGACTAACATGGGACGAACCGATAATCACGTTTTGATCCTGGCGTGCTTCCCTAGCTCCGGTGTTGGTCACTCCCCCACGTGCCTGTTCGTTGTTAGGACAATACTTACTGAAATGCCCTTTGTCTCCACAATTAAAACAACCTTGGCCACGTCCTTGATCATCACCATTTCTGCCTTGGTAGTTGTTGCCGTCATTGTTTCCTCCGCGATTTCTGCTACTATCTTGACCTCGGTTTCCACGTCCCGTTCCCTGCCAACACGTCTGCTTGTCATGCCCCACTTTGCCACAATTATCACACTTTCCATATCTACATTGCCCGGTATGATGACGTCGACAATTGTCGCACCTAGGTAGGATACCCATGTACTCTTTCCCATTTTTGGCCTTGTTCTTGTTATTCGCACGAGTACCTTTTTGGAAATTAGTGAGCTTCCTCTTGTTCTTTCCAGATGACTCCTCCTGAGTTTCCTTCTTCTCATCAGGGGTCGAAAGTTTTTCCAATCTAAGTGCTTCCTTAGTGTCACACCCCCAAAATCCACACGCGGAGTATCACCGCTTGGAGGCGTGACATGACCAGGATCAAGTCACCAATCATAATCAAGTGTGTAGCGGAAGCATGAGTGTAAAACCCAACTCAAGTAATAAGTTTGAAATGTCATAAATGTTTAACATGGCATCCATGATCCATGTCCACAACGACCGCGCCTCCTTGTGCAAGCTCCATGTGTACATATTGACCTACAAGGCATGTAACAACGAGTCAACAACAAAGTTGAGCGAGTTCACAGTTGGTTGTTTAGTTATAGTATTCGTTTCGTAATTCTCATGTTCGTTTTGTAAAGCATGTATCGTATTTATTTGTATCGCGGCCCTCCAGGCATGTTTGCGAAGATTAGTGGTGGCTTCCCATGTATTCTAGACTAGTTGTATTTGTATCGCGGCCCTCCAGGCATGTGTGCGAAGATTAGTATTCGTATCGCGGCCATTCCAGGCATGTGTGCGAAGATTAGTATTCGTATCGCGGCCATTCCAGGCATGTGTGCGAAGATTAGTGGGGGCTTCCCATGTGTTACTAGTCTAGCTGTATCTATAAGTGACCTTTCCCTAACGAGGTCAGTGGTACGTATTTCCGTAACGATAAATGTACAAGTAATCATTCAATCCCATTCCCAACCCCGGGAATCCCATGCCTTGGTAAGAGTGTGAACTCACCTTGGTTTGCTCGGCAGATGCACGGAAAGGTTACTTGAGTTATAAGTGGTCAACCACGTCCTAGCATGGTTACCATACAAGTCAGGACTAGGTTCAAGTAATGCACGTATGTTTACACATAACTAACAGGTTTTGAGCACGTATGGATCATGGCAAACACGTAACAGTCAAGTACATAACATGTCCGACTTGTGCGATTCAAAAGAATGGGCTCGCACAAGTCTAACAGTCTTGTGCAATTCACCCGTTGAAGCCCAATAATACCCGGCCCAATAAAATATAAGCAGTCCAGCATGTAAACGGCCCAAACAATAAACATGAGTCTTGTGCGACCCGGATGGACTTGTGCGATCCGGATTTGTGCGATTGGGATTGGGCTTTGAGGCCCAATAGTGTAACAGTTTAAGTAGTTTGTGTGTGGCCCAACATCTTGTGTGATCGGCACCAGCTTGTGTGATCCACAATATGTTGTGCGATCATGCATAACTAAACAGCACTCCATGCTTTAATAGTTGTACCTAGCTTGTGCGACTCTATTGTGCGATCGTGTTGTACGATTGGTCTTGTGCGATTTGAGCTCTTGTGCCATTCAAGAGCTTGTGCGACCCGTTAACAAATTCCTTAATTCATGCAATTAGTTACTGATTTCAATCAATTCGTTTTGACCAATTATAATAGTTTCCATAACTGAAATTTATCAATCAACACAATTACAGTTTCTAACATGAACAATAATCGATCAAAAGAAGCATATTCCAAACGATTTCTCATAAACCCTAATCAAACAAAGCATGAACAATAATTTACTCATCAACATTCAATCGGATTAAACACTAGAATTAATACATATCATCCGAGTTCAACCATATCACAGCCGATTTACATTCATAATTAATCAAGTCATGCAACACATATGAACCAATTACATGAACACCAAACTCCATCATTCATATCTACTCATGTATCATTCACAAACCATTGTATGGAATCATATCAATCATAACATTAATCAACATGCATTCAACAATAAAAACACTAACCGGTTAGAAGGTAGAATGAAGAGGAATCCGAACAAGAGAGCTTCGAGAGATGAAGGTGTTGTTGTCGTCGGGTTCGAGAGGGAGAGAGATAGAATTAGGGTTTGTGTGTGTTATTGTTTTGTAACTAATCAGAAACAAAACCCTATCTTAGGTGATAGTATACGCATAAAAGGGATGGGCCGAACCCATACATGGGCTGCCCTTTTGGGTTTCGAGTACAATAGATGTAAACTGAATGGACTTGTGCGATCGGGTTTGTTGTTGTGCGATCGGTTCATTTTATGTGGTCCTATTACATACATACATGCACAACACATATTCACATAACATAATAACACATATCTTATTAATCATCATAGTTCACATAATCACATAGGGTCCACATATGTTACATTAAACACAAAGATGGGTTCTGAAATACAAGTTGTCACATTATCCCCAAGTTAAAAGAAATTTCATCCCGAAATTTGGTACGTACTCACTGAGGAAGCTAGTTAAGTTGCATGGTTTTCCTGGGGTGTCACATCCTTCCCCCGTTGGTTTGGAATTTCGTCCCGAAATTCCGCAGTAGCTTCAGCCTCAGTAGTGGTTGTACTGTTTGCGAACAATTGGGGATACTTTTGTTTCATTTGATCTTTGCGTTCCCAGGTGAACTCTGGGCCACGACGGGAGTTCCAACAAACTCGAACAAGAGGTATTCTGGTGTGCTTGAGGACCTTAACATCCCGGTCCGTGATTTCAACTGGTTCCTCGACGAATCGCAACTGTTCGTCGATAGTGAGTTCCTTGAGAGGAACTATAAGGGTCTCATCTGACAGACACTTCTTCAGATTCGACATGTGGAAAACATTGTGAACTGCACCGAGTTCTGCTGGTAGGTTTAGTTTGTAGGCCACTTTGCCTATTCTTTCTATGATTTCGAACGGTCCGACATACCGTGGATTGAGCTTGCCTCGTTTGCCAAAACGGACTACGCCTTTCCAAGGTGAAACTTTGAGTAGCACTCGATCCCCAACCTGGAACTCGAGTGGTTCCAGCGCTTATCAGCGTAGCTTTTCTGACGGTCACGAGCCGCCGCCATACGTTGCCGTATCTGAGCAATTCTTTCCGTTGCGTCTACCACAAGTTCTGGACCAGTGATCTGACTATCACTCACCTCTGCCCAACAAAGAGTTGATCGGCATTTACGCCCGTACAATGCCTCAAATGGAGCGGCTTGAATGCTGGTGTGGTAGCTGTTATTATACGAAAATTCTACTAATGGCAGATGTTTTTCCCAGCTGTTGCCAAAGTCAATCACACATGCCCTAAGCATGTCTTCTAGAGTCTGGATAGTGCGCTCAGACTGCCCATCCGTATGAGGGTGATAAGCGGTGCTCATGTCTAATCGAGAGCCAAAAGATTTGTACATCGCTTTCCACAGTTCTGAAGTAAATCGTGCATCACGATCAGAGATAATAGAGGTCGGCACTCCGTGCCTTGAGACAACTTCCTTAAGATATACGTCTGCTAGAGTGGAGAACTTATCCGTTTCCTTGATAGCCAAGAAGTGAGCAGACTTTGTGAGTCGATCCACGATCACCCAAATAGTATCGTTCCCACGCTGAGATCTAGGCAGGCCAGTAACAAAATCCATGGAAATTTCTTCCCATTTCCATTGTGGTATCCTTGGTTGCTGAAGAAGGCCTGATGGTTTCTGATATTCCGTCTTGACTCTCGCACAAGTCAAGCACTTGCCGACGTAAGTTGCTATGTGTGCCTTCATGCTAGGCCACCAATACGTAGTTCTAAGGTCGCAGTACATCTTATCTGAACTAGGATATACTGAGTAGCGAGACTTATGTGCTTCATCCATTACCAGCTCACGTAAGTTGCCATAAAGTGGGACCCAGATGCGTCCTGTTACATAGTAGGCGCCGTCTTCCTTTTGTTCTAATCGTTGCCTTGAGCCGCGTAAGGCTTCAGCCCTGACGTTTTCTAGTTTTAATGCTTCTACCTGAGCATCTCGTATCTGTGCCGGGAGACTAGACTGGATGGTAAGTTGTAATGCTCGTACACGCCTAGGTGTAGTATCTTTTCGACTGAGGGCGTCAGCCACAACATTGGCTTCGCCTGGATGGTACTTGATGGCACATTCGTAATCATTCAAAAGTTCGACCCATCGTCGTTGACACATGTTCAATTCCTTCTGCTTGAAGATATGCTCGAGACTCCTGCGATCGGTGTAGATGGTGCCCTTGGTACCGTACAGGTAATGTCTCCATATCTTAAGCACGAAAACAACAGCTCCCAGCTCTAAATCGTGCGTAGTATAGTTCCGTTCATGAACCTTAAGTTGACGTGACGCATAAGCAATGACCTTGTCACGTTCCATTAACACACATCCAAGACCTTGAGTGGATGCATCGCAATAGACCACAAAATCGTCCGTGCCCTCTGGCAATGAAAGAATAGGCGCGCTGCAGAGCCTATCTTTTAAGTGCTGAAAAGCTGTTTCCTGTGTACTACCCCAACGGTAGGTGACACCCTTCTGTGTCAGTAATGTAAGCGGCCGCGCAATCTTCGAGAAGTCTTTGATAAACCTTCTGTAGTACCCTGCCAAACCCAAGAATTGGCGAATTTCCGTTGGTGTACGCGGTGCAGGCCAGTTCTTAATCGAGTCTACCTTGGATGGATCAACATGAATCCCATCCTTGTTTACCACGTGGCCTAGGAAATCGACTTCACAAAGCCAGAAGTCGCATTTCGAAAACTTGGCATACAACTGTTCTGCTCGAAGTAGTTTCAAAATGAGTCGTAAATGTTGTTCATGTTCCTCCTGACTCTTAGAGTAGATCAGGATGTCGTCGATGAAGACAATCACAAACTTGTCCAAGTAAGGTTTGCACACCCTGTTCATAAGATCCATGAAGACCGCAGACGCATTTGTTAACCCGAATGGCATAACTAGAAACTCGTAGTGGCCGTAACGAGTTCTGAATGCTGTTTTGGAGACGTCCTCATCCCGGACTCTCAGTTGATGGTAGCCTGACCTCAGATCTATCTTTGAATAATAACTCGACCCTTGCAATTGGTCGAACAGGTCGTCGATGCGTGGAAGAGGATAGCGATTCTTCAAGGTCACCTTGTTGAGCTCACGGTAGTCGATGCACATCCTGAAGGTACCGTCTTTCTTTTTCACAAATAGCACTGGAGCTCCCCAAGGCGAAGAGCTAGGACGAATGAAACCCTTATCCAAGAGTTCTTGGAGTTGTTTGGATAGTTCTTCCAGTTCTGATGGAGCTAAGAGATACGGTGCACGAGCTATTGGTGCTGCTCCAGGAGCTAGCTCGATCTGGAATTCGACCTGGCGATGAGGCGGTAGCCCAGGTAAATCTTCAGGAAACACCTGAGGAAAGTCGCGTACTACTGGAATGTCCTCCAATCTCTTCTCCTTCGTTGATGCGTCAATAACAAGCGCTAAAATAACGGTGTGGCCCTTTCGCAAACACTTCTGGGCCTTTAGGAAAGAGATGATGCCCACCACGACACCACTCTTGTCGCCTTGAATCATGAGAGGTTCCTGACCGGAACGAGGGATACGAACAATCTTCTCTTTGCATAAGATCTCTGCTTGTTGTTGGGATAACCAGTCCATCCCAATGACGATGTCGAAATTACCCAAAACTATGGGAATGAGATCGATAGAGAAAGTCTGACCAGCGAGGACAAGATTACAACCCTGAACTATGTGCGTGGCTTCTAAACTCTTACCATTAGCTAACTCTACCACATGCTTGGTGTTTAAAGGAGTTGGTGTACGTTTAAGCATTTGACTAACTTTTAAAGACACATAACTGGTATCCGTACCCGAATCAAATAATACAGTAACATAAAAGTCATCGAGGAGGAACTTACCCATTACCACATTAGGATTATTCCTTGCATCTCCCTGACCCAGCACAAATGCTCGACCCCTAGCGCCATTGTTTCCATCATTGTTTCCCCCGTTGTTGTTCCCATTGCCCTGATTATTGTTGTTGTTGTTCTGGTTCTAGTTTAACTGGGGGCAGTCTCGCTTGAAGTGGCCTTCAGCACCACACTGATAGCATCCCCTATTGCCCCGCTGCTGTTGTTGCTGCTGTTTTCGTGGAGCTGGTGGTTGTTGTTGCTGATTCTGATTCGCAGGTCGTGAGCTCCTGCAATCTTTCACTTCATGACCCATCTTGAGGCATCTCTGGCAACGACCCTTATTGCACTGGCCTTTGTGGTGCCTGTTGCATGTGTTGCACCTTGGTAGGTTTCCTCGATATCCACCTTGCCTTTGACTACCAGAAAATTGCTGACTAGGGCTCTGGTAGTTATCAGTCTTTCGCTGCTATGCCTGGGACTGGGCTGTAGCTGAACCCTTGCTGGAATCCCCATCCCATTTCCGCTTGTTGTCACTGGGAGTAGCGAAGGTAGTAGCATTAGTAGCACCGATACGTTTGGGCAGCTTGTTCTGTTCCACTGCCTGATCTGTGAGGCGATGAGCAAGGCGTGTAATATCCTGGATATTATCAAGGTTGGCCGATGTCACATGACTTTGGATTTCTGGTGCTAGCCCTTTGAGATACAACTCAATACACTTGATAGGAGGGTCCACCATAGTTGGACACAAGATGGCCAGCTCGTTTGACCTCTTTGTATATGCCTCTATCTCTGACCTGGTCATCTTCAGGTTAAAGAACTCCACTTCCGACTTGTGGATGTCATCACGAGTACAGTATTCCCGCTTGATCAGTTCCTTGAAATCGTTCCATGGGGTGGCATTAGCAGCCGCCAACCCCAGCATCTGAACTTGCGCATTCCACCAAGTCAGCGCAATGCCTTCGAGAGTACCAGTGGCGTACTTCACCCTTCGTGCCTCAGGGCATTCACACATTTCGAAGACTGACTCGAGCTTCTCGAACCAGTGGAGGAGTCCAACTGCTCCTTCTGTGCCACTGAAAGTGCTAGGACGACAGTCCATGAAAGTTTTGAACGTGCATGCAGGTAGCTGAGCGTGTTGACCTGTTGTGTATAATAACAGGACAAGGTTTAACATAAGAATTGGTTTAGGAGTGTAGGATCTAAAGATCCTAGAGTGAGTTTGCGACTGCAGGGTATACCTCCTGCTTGTGCGGCTGCAAGTGCCGCAGCAACTTGTTCGTTAATCAGAGTCGTCAACTGGGCTTGGGTCATGTTAACGCGTCCACTCATGATCTTCATATCAAAGGGAACATAAGTGAGAGAGGTTCGCGAAAAGTGCGATGACAGAAGAGAGTAAGCACACAAGTGTTTTCAAGCAATAGTGGTTATGTGTATCTAAGCATACCATGAGCAAAGTTCTATGTAATCTAGCAAGTAGGCAATAAAACATATACCATATCACCTAGAAGGTTGAGTCTTGCACGTGGAGCGAGGCGTCGTTGTGGATCGTTGAGCACTGTACAGGTTATAGTCTGGTTTTAATAAAAACGTTTTCCCCTTATTAAAACCAAGTTCTCTATAACCAATGGCTCTGATACCAATCTGTCATACCCCCAAAATCCACACGCGGAATATCACCGCTTGGAGGCGTGACATGACCAGGATCAAGCCACCAATCATATTGAACATTATAAGTATTAAGTAAAAGTCATTCATCAATACGGAAGGTGTTCAAAAACCAAACATAATCAAGTGTGTAGCGGAAGCATAAGTGTAAAACCCAACTCAAGTAATAAGTTTGAAATGTCATAAATGTTTAACATGGCATCCACGATCCATGTCCACAATGACCGCGCCTCCCTGTGCAAGCTCCATGAGTACCTATTGACCTGCAAGGCATGTAACAACGAGTCAACAACAAAGTTGAGCGAGTTCACAGTTGGTTGTTTAGTTATAGTATTTGTTTCGTAATTCTCATGTTCGTTTTGTAAACCATGTATCGTATTTATTTGTATCGCGGCCCTCCAGGCATGTTTGCGAAGATTAGTGGGGGCTTCCCATGTATTCTAGACTAGTTGTATTTGTATCGCGGCCCTCCAGGGATGTGTGCAAAGATTAGTATTCGTATCGCGGCCATTCCAGGCATGTGTGCGAAGATTAGTATTCGTATCGCGGCCATTCCAGGCATGTGTGCGAAGATTAGTGGGGGCTTCCCATGTGTTACTAGTCTAGCTGTATCTATAAGTGACCTTTCCCTAACGAGGTTAGTGGTACGTATTTCCGTAACGATAAATGTACAAGTAATCATTCAATCCCATTCCCAACCCCAGGAATCCCATACTTTGGTAAGAGTGTGAACTCACCTTGGTTTGCTCGGCAGATGCACGAAAAGGTTACTTGAGTTATAAGTGGTCAACCACGTCCTAGCATGGTTACCATACAAGTCAGGACTAGGTTCAAGTAATGCACGTATGTTTACACATAACTAACAGGTTTCGAGCACGTATGGATCATGGCAAACACGTAACAGTCAAGTACATAACATGTCTGACTTGTGCGATTCAAAAGAATGGGCTCGCACAAGTCTAACAGTCTTGTGCGATTCACCCGTTGAAGCCCAATAATACCCGGCCTAATAAAATATAAGCAGTCCAGCATGTAAACGGCCCAAACAATAAACATGAGTCTTGTGCGACCCGGATGGACTTGTGCGATTCGGATAGCTTGTGCGATTGGGATTGGGCTTTGAGGCCCAACAGTGTGACAGTTTAAGTAGTTTGTGTGTGGCCCAACATCTTGTGCGATCGGCACCAGCTTGTGCGATCATGCATAACTAAGCAGTACTCCATGCTTTAATGGTTGTACCTAGCTTGTGCGACTCTATTGTGCGATCGTGTTGTACGATTAGTCTTGTGCGATTTGAGCTCTTGTGTGATTCAAGAGCTTGTGCGACCCGTTAACAAATTCCTTAATTCATGCAATCAGTTACTGATTTCAATCAATTCGTTTTGACCAATTATAATAGTTTCCATAACTGAAATTTATCAATCAACACAATTACAGTTTCTAACATGAACAATAATCGATCAAAACAAGCATATTCCAAACGATTTCTCATAAACCCTAATCGAACAAAGCATGAACAATAATTTACTCATCAACATTCAATCGGATTAAACACTAGAATTAATACATATCATCCGAGTTCAACCATATCACAGCCGATTTACATTCATAATTAATCAAGTCATGCAACACATATGAACCGATTACATGAACACCAAACTCCATCATTCATATCTACTCATGTATCATTCACAAACCATTGTATGGAATCATATCAATCATAACATTAATCAACATGCATTCAACAACAAAAACACTAACCGGTTAGAAGGTAGAATGAAGAGGAATCCGAACAAGAGAGCTTCGAGAGATGAAGGTGTTGTTGTCGTCGGGTTCGAGAAGGAGAGAGAGAGAATTAGGGTTTGTGTGTGTTCTTGTTTTGTAACTAATCAAAAAAAACCCTATCTTAGGTGATAGTATACGCATAAAAGGGATGGGTCGAACCCATACATGGGCTGCCCTTTTGGGTTTCGAGTACAATAGATGTAAACCGAATGGACTTGTGCGATCGGGTTTGTTGTTGTGCGATCGGTTCATTTTATGTGGTCCTATTACATACATACATGCACAACACATATTCACATAACATAATAACACATATCTCATTAATCATCATAGTTCACATAATCACATAGGGTCCACATACGTTACAGTAAACACAAAGATGGGTTCTGAAATACGAGTTGTCACACTTAGCGAGCGCCAAACTCAAGATACTCGCATCAATAGTTGTTGGTGGCGCTGATGCCATCATCAAGCTCAGGATCTGAGGCGCCAGTCCCCAGATGAATTGCTCCATCCTTTTCAACTCTGGTTCCACCAGATATGGAATAATTCGCGACAAATCATGAAGTCTCTGCACGTACTCCACCACCTTTGGACCTTCCATCGTCAGGTTCCGGAATTCAATTTCCAGCTTCTAGATCTCCATCTGAGAACAATAATCCCTACGCATCATTTCATTCAACTCATCCCATGTCAAAGCATACGCAGCAGCCTCGCCCATTATCTGAACCCGAAGGTTCCACCATAACAGAGCCTCATCTTGAAACAATCCAGATACGTATGGGACTTGTTGCTTTGGTGTACATCCGCTCATTTGCAAAACAGAATCCATATTCTCGGCCCATTTCACAAAAGCTACGGCACCTCCAGTTTCGTCGAAGTTCAGAGGCTTGCAGTCTAAAAACTGCTTGTAGGTACAACTTGTACCCAGGCAATCATCATCACAGAAAGCATTAGCAAAGCACACTTGGAATTGTCCAAACGTACTGTAATGTGTCTTAGGTGACTTAAACATTACCGTTAGGTGGGTTAATCCCTGAGGTACTTTCGCTGTGTTTGTAGCGAAGAACCTCGTGCCGAGCTATGGCCCGTGAGACGTGTGCTTGCCATTCTGCCTTGGTTAGCCGAATGATCTCTTGATGAGACATCTTCTAAGAAGAAGTTCGGATTGGTCAGGTCTTATTTGTTCAGGGAATGTATATAGTTGTTTAGAGGTCATATATACACACACATATTAAATCATCATCTCAATCAGTCCACATCAGCACAATCATAGCAAAATCAAGTAATTGGGAATATGTTTAATGAGAACATAACAAACAAACACGTTGTTGATTTACATGTTTAATGAGAACATGACGATTTGGGCTTTCATTAATCATAGACCACAAAGTATTGTTACATGTTTCACAAAGTGTATCACATCAAAAGGGAACACAGGGTCACACTACCCTTGTCCAACAAGTCTACCAATCTACAAAGGTCTTACAACCAAAAGGTGGTCTCCAAAAGGCTTCACAAGCTCAGCTCAAAAGTGGTGCTCTCATCAAAGGTAATGCATCTGCATAAAACCAAAAACCTACTGTACTGATGGCGGAGGAGGTGGAGGGAGGAAAATCAAGCTGAGAACATGTGTGAGCTCCTCCTCGAGCTTGTGCACATGACGAAGCAAATAACGGACCTGCTGCTCAATAGTAAGAAATCGAGCATCAAACTCTGGAAAAGAGAAAGAGGAGCAGGTGGTCGTGCAAAAAGAGGCGGTGATGATCGAGGGGGAACTAAAGCATGCTGACAAGGACACGGTAAGAGACGCGGTATTGACTCAACCTCCAAGACTCTGCGACTCATAACTTCAAACGAAGCTGAAGCAAATAAAGTAACTTGTCCTGTGTATAACCGACAAAATGTGAGGGATGGTAGGGGTCTGAGGTCGGCATGGAGTACGGCGGGGACCCTCTGAATGGCTCATCAGTTGGTGAAGAAGTAAAAGGAGCAAAAGGTGTAGACTGGGGAATGTGTGGATAAGCTGCTGTAACATGAAGATCATGACTAGGCTGCTGTCCTGAAGTGCCTTCCCCTGGACGGGGTGCGGGTATGTCCTGCAAGAAATCGATAGGTAAATCAACACGACGGACATCAGACTCCACAGAATGAGAGGGAGCAACATTAGTGGGTGCAGGTGGAGGAACAAATGTCTCATCAACAGGAGGATCAACGGGTGCTGGAACTGTAACATTCCCAAAATTTTATTTATATAAATATATAAAAACTTATGTTATTAAAAGGATACATCATGGATAAATTGACCAATGAAAATATGAAGTATTTTGGGCAAGCGTAGGAACCATTTAATAATTAAATTATAAAAATACATTATATTTGAACCTACTCCGTTTTTAATGAAACTTGGATCAAAATATAGAGAAAAATTAACAGGTTTCAACTGTATGCTCATAATTTTATAAAACATTATATTTTACAAGTAATAAAAGAAAAGCAAGATTTAGGCTAAATCAATTGGATTATAATAATAATATAAATATAGTTATGTATGAATTACAATTATAATATTAAGAAACTAAATGAGTGATATATCTATACATAAAAATAATAGTATAAAGGTATCATGAAAATCCAAAACAAGTGACGTATGTATACATATTTCTCAAGTAAACTTCATTATGAAGGAAAATTTAGAAATCTTATCCATTGAAATTTTCGTAGGCAACAAGACAGTTGATTGAAAACATCCTCCTATAAATACTCGAAGTTCAGCCTTTCATTTTTCCTTGCAACTGAACAATTCACTTTCCAATCTCTACACTTCAACTTCCTATATATACTAAGACTCTTACCTATTGTAATATTCGTTTTAAGTATTATAACCGATGATCACTGATGCCCTGTCCGACTGACGTAGGGCCCTGTAACGTATGTCAAGGCTCTGCCTAAATTCGTTGGGGTTCTGTCTCGTGACGTGGGGATAAAGTAGAATTGGGTTACTATACTTAATATGAGTGCACTATATATTTTATTAAATAATCCAGGAGTTGTACCCAAAATATATCAACCCTCCTAAAATATTTCTGACACCCCTAATATATTTCGAATACCTCTATATGTCCTAAAATACACCCCGTATACGAAAACCGGCCCCGAATAACCTTTATTTCATTAAAAAGCAAATAAAACAAATTCCAGGGGTCGCTCGCGGGCCGCGAAGACTATGTCTTCGACTTACACGGGCCGTGACAGCTCAATATCCGGAAGGAAACTCAAAGGAATCTGAGACAGGGTGTAAACTAGTGTTAGAGGAAATCTCAATAACAGGGATCTCAAGAGGTGGAATAGCAACAACGTCCTCATCTGGCTCTCCATAACCATGGGCGTCATCAGGAGGACCATCAAACAAATCAATGTCAACATTAATCAAATCGTCAAAAGGAAAATCCTCGAGAGGAATGGCCACTAAAGGAACGGGAGCGAGGATTGGTGCCACGGCATGCTCACCATCGGGATGATCGTGAACTGGAATGGGAGCAACAATAGGATCCTCGTCTGGAATGCCATCAGCAAGCGGTAAATCAACACCAAAGTGTCGGGCAACACGAACGGCTGGAAGTCGTCCTCGTCGTCGGATATCATGTCTGGGTCACTCTCAGTGTCGGATGTAAGTATCTCCGGCTCGGGTGCACTCTCGCTATCAGAGGCGAGGGCCATAGGGTCATCAATGTCTGATAACCCATTCTCTGAAGACGACATGCCGTCTGTAACATAACAATCATGACATATGCACATATATTAACCACTAACATTAAGTATGCAGGCAAAGCCAATGCATCATAAAATCATGTAAACGTGTATCCTTATCAGTCCTCACAAATCTTTTCTATCCTTCCTAGTCTCCCAGACTAGACCACCCAGTCTCCCAGACTGAACCACCTAGTAATTGTGCATTGTGTTTCTTGTCTTTTTATTTTGTAAAATGTTTGTTACCCTGGATCTGGGCGTTTCGTGTATGCAATGAAAACATGCTGTAAAATCATTTCGTGAGAGCCCTAATGATTGTATTATAGACTCGAGAAGGAATCCTAGTTCGCTACAATCGAATCTCTGATACCAAACTGTCACACCCTGACTTTTGCAGAAGCGTGATTTGGTGTGACTTGCTTAATATCATTGCATTCAACCATAACAAACAACTATATGATAAATCCAAGATGTTCATCCATTGATTAAGTTTTAAAACATTACAACAACATTGTTTTAAGCCCCAAAAAACACAGACTTCATATTTAGAATACAACACCAACAGGTTTTAAGTTCCATAAGGACTTTTCAAAAGACACTATGAAAACTTGGCCTTGGAATATGTATCCTATCCAGGATAGGGTACATACTCTCAAACCGTACGACACCGGATGACATCTTTTATTCCAAACAACACTTGAAACTTCAACGCCTGTCAGATCCATACTTAATTTCCTGAAATACATGTAGTTTGAAAACATCAACAAAAGTTGAGCGAGTTCATGTGATTTGTATGTGTGCACGAATCATCCTTGTAAACGTTTGTAAGTATGTATGTATGTATTTGTAAACTGGTATGAAGCAACAAGGAACATATCAATTAATGTGTAGCTAATACATTAACATGTGTGAAACGGCGTAGGAAGGCTCAAACCTAGCAGATTTTGTATCGGGCCTCCGGCCGTAAGACATAGTCACCTCATGGGCCAAAACCCCGGTCCACATGGGTGTGGGCTTGCTACACCCAAATAGATCTATCACTCATGTCCCTCGGTCCTAAAGCGAGGATTAATGGTCTTAAGAGTGCGCCTACCCTTTCACATGATCTAACAGTATTTTCCTTAGCTAACCATACCCTTTGTAATTGTTTGTAAACACTTAGTAACATGTACTTCACCCCCGAAGTTATAAAACAAAAACAGTTAAAGAAAAGGGGGACATGAACTCACAGTTTTGCGTTCCTTGTATCCAATGTAACTCAAAGCTTCCTCTAGAACGCACGACTACCTACATGCGTACTACGGTCCATTAGTCGGATAAGTCGTGCCTTAACCTTGATCTTAATTAGTGTCTTGAGTTACATTAGTTTGTGTCATCAATGTTATTCCAAGTATATAATTATTTGTCAAAATAATAAATATTTTAACTTAAATTATATTTATTAAATTTTGGAATAATTGTTAAAACAATATATATTAACTTAATACTTCCCAAGTATTTATACTTACATATCCTTCCCAATGATGGGTGTATTTGTATTCGTATTCTTATACTTGTATATTTTTGCCATGTATGCGGGGTCGTATTCCGGTGTGTATTTATACGTATGAGCATACGTATTTTTACTATATGCATTAAGTATTCTTATACTTAATTTCGTATTAATTTTTCCGGAATGTTATCTTTAATAAAAGTCCACCAATATATATATTTCCAAAATATATATTGTAATAAATATTATTTAGAAAAATTTTTTATAATTTTTCTTTGGCAAATTGGAAAATAATAATCCCATCTTTCTGAAATTGGCTGATAATAATCCCAAGTCAGTTATTAGCCAATAATAATCCGACCTCGTCTAATTTTTTTTATAAAATAAACCGCCGTTAAAATAAGGTTAACGGAGTTAAGTTTTTTTCCGAATTACAAAACGATGTTTTAGGGCTTTTGATCAGAACGAGGATACGAGTCGATTGATGTAAAACTTACCTCGAATTTGTGTTCGAAATGGCTTGAATTTTGTTAATTGGAAGTTAAACACCCGAATTGAAGCACCGTTTTCATGGGTTGGGGGCAGTATTTGAGGTAAGTTTTACATCAATCGACTCGTATCCTCGTTCTGATCAAAAGCCCTAAAACATCGGTTTGTAATTCGGAAAAAAACTTAACTCCGTTAAGCTATTTTAACGGGGGACTATTTAACAAAAAAATTGGACGAGGTCGGATTATTATTGGCTAATAACTGACTTGGAATTATTATCGGCCAATTTCAGAAAGATGGGATTATTATTTTCCAATTTGCCTTTTTCTTTTGGCAAAAATATTTGTATTTTCTCATAAGTTTCAAAAATAATATATTTTCATGACTAACTTGGAAATATATATATATAAACTCATTTTTCTCCAAAAACGATATATCTCATATTTATTTGAGAAAATATATCTTTCACCCCAAAAATATTGTATTTCGTGTTTGTGTAAGAAAATATATATTTCTTAAAAATAATATATATTCTAAAGATTTCAAGAAAAATATATACTCCTATTTGCCAAAAATAGTATATTTTTCCCTTGTCAAAAATATGACATATTCTTGTAGAAATTGTAAAATCATATTTTTGTTTCCTTGGTGTCCAAAATATTATCCTTCCAAAATATATTTTGTGAATAAATTTCCGGAATATTTTGTAAGTCTTACTCCATAGTTCGGTTTCACCAATATTTTGTGTGAAATGTATATATTTATTCCTTGGAATTTCGGTAAAATTTTGGATTGTAATTCTTGGTATTTTGATGTGTTATATTATTTCAAGTCCTAAAATAATATAACTAATACACATAATATACAAATAATTTACAAATAATCACACACATGGTGTCATCTAAATATATATTTCCTAAATACATATTTAGTCACTTTTATTTATAAAAACCAACCTCCAATAATTATAATTTTGTAACAAAATTTATGGCAAAGTTTTTGTAAATCTCCATGGTTTAGAATATACTTGCAAGTGTATGTTAATAAATATTTTTCTAAGTGTTTAGATTTTTAGAAACTTTTGCCATAGTTTCCCCTAAAAATGGAGGTTTCCATGCTTTCAAGCATATCATTTTCTTTTGTAAAATCAACATAATCAATCCACACTCAACAATAAACAACTTTTACTTACCAACTTTGCCAAAAACAAGTAATAATCTACTGCTTCATGAACTTGAATCTTTGTAAAAATTTGTAGGAACTTACTAGTGTTCTTAGTAAGCCTTGTTACCTTCTAAAGTGTGATTAGTTCTTTAAAAACTTCATTTTTAAGGAATATGGATCTTTACAACTTGTGATCATGTTTTCTAAAAATGTTTCTTTATGAATTCTTCTTGTTACACAAGTGTTTCTGCACTTGTTTATCCACCAAAAATATGGTTTGTTTATGTAAGAACCAAGATTTAGTAAACCTTACATTTTTAACTTGGTTTCTTTAGAAATCATCCATAAAATTTCTAGATCTACAAGTATCACAACTTACTTGATCATTATTTTTCAAGAAATCAATGTATTCTTTCAAGTTCATGCTTCTCATAAGGATGATCCATTAACTTTCATCAAGTTCATCCTCTCATCTTGCTAGATTATGTTTTTAATCATGATCTAGCAAGATCATATGATGATCAACATCATTTTCACAAATAATCTACAATCATCAAGCATAACAACTCACATTCATCAAGATTTCTCCTTATTTTAAGCTTATGTTCAAGTTTCATTCTTATGATTCTTAGTGTTCTTCATGATTAACATTATGAATCTTCTTTTAACCACTTAAAATAGAAGTAAAATAGCAAGATCAAGGTTCTTACCACTAGCTCAAGGCTAGGGATGATCAAGAGAAGAAAACAAGAGGATAAAAGCAAATGGTGAAGGTCCTTGATCTTCCGAAAGCTCCAAGCTTCCTTATACGGCTTCTAACATCTTTGTATATGTGTGAAATGGATGGATGAAGTTTGGATGATGGTGGTGATAGGGTGGTGGTTTACGGTCGTGAGGTGGAGGGAGGAAGGAGAGAAGTGTGGGTGGTGAATGTTTGAGAAAATGAATGGTTATGATCTTGATGGTTATATTTATAATCCAACATTACATATTTCCCCAATGGTTTTTATGTCTAATATAAAGGAAACAAGATCTAATATTTAAACAAAATAAATCTAATGTGGGCCCTTGGTGTTGGCCGATTATAGGTGGGGGGGGGGTCTAGGTGTAGGCTTCAACTAGTAATTAGTTAAGTTGGTTACAATCTAAGTATCTAGTTAGGGATTTAGTTAGTTGATATTTATACAGTGTGTTATGATGTTCGGGGACCATTACTAGCTTGGTAATGTTAAAACAGTAATTCTAGTGAAAATTTGGTGTTTCGGGTAGTGTCCGGTTGTTCGGTTGGTTACTGGTTCGTTAAGGTGCTAAACTTTGCAGTTTGGTGTACTTTATGTTACTTTTTGTGACAGTTTTGATTCCCGACACTTAGCAAAGCATTCAGGACCATTTAACCTTATTTCTGCCTGATATTAAGTTGTTTATATGCTGAATTTTGCTGAATTCTGCAGAATTCTGCAATTTATGTGAGTTTTAGGCACTTTCCGGCACTTAAACTATCTCTAGGAAGGCAGTTTTGTGATCCTTACTTTCCTACACACTATTCTAGTGTAATACTTGGTTTCTGGCTCATTCTGTGTCTCAATACAATGTCTGTCTATCTACTGAACTCTGTCCACATTTTTCTGATTTGCTGGATAACTGTGCTAACTGTGTTTCGTGCATCATTTGAGTCAACAAAGTTCCCATGCAATAATGACATGACATTAAGCAATATATGATGCATATGTATGTATATGGTAATAATCAGGAGCAATTTAAGTAATTAATTGTAATTTAGCACACTCATTAAGCATTAATCATTGTCTAATAATTGTACGGATGCATACGAATTTGACAGTTGTCACACGTATACCAGTGATCTACAATCATCAGGTTACAACACGTGTATACACTTTCATATATCTAAGTACATTCATACGTATCCCATTCATATGTGTGTACATACAAGTTCACACTACTTACACACGCTACAGTTCCATATCTACATACATACATACAAGTCACATTCACTTATACGTAAATTGAGCCTTACCTACAAACATATCAACACAAATCAATGCAATTACAAATAAACATAACCGACTAACTTCCAACAAACATGATGAACATTCCCGTAACATGCTGAACATTCCATTAACATGAAGAACATTCCAGTAACATGATAAACATTACATTAACATGATTCCAGTAACATGATGAACATTTCAGTAACATGATGAACATTCCATTAACATGATAAACATTTCAGTAACATGATGAACATTACATTAACATGATGAACATTCCAGTAACATGATGAACATTTCAACATGATGAATATTCCATTAACATGATGAACATTTCAGTATCATGATGAACATTTCAGTAACATGATGAACATTCCATTAACATGATGAACATTTCAGTATCATGATGAACATTCCAGTAACATGATGAACATTTCAATAACATGATGAACATTCCATTAACATGATGAACATTTCAGTATCATGATGAACATTCCAGTAACATGATGAACATTCCATTAACATGATGAGACTATCATCTTAATTTACATTAAGGATGACGAAGTTCATATGAACTTACCTTGGTACTTAACCTTACTTGTAACTTCTTACATGGTTCCCTATATACAACATACCAAACTTCATTTATAAATAAGAAGTGATTCCGCAAATCACTTACCATAAGCATACGTTTCGTACTTGCTTCCTCGCATCCTTCCCGTTAGCCTTCCACGCTTCCACCCACCTTAACATGATCCTATACTTTCATGTCATTATGGTTACCGCTTTATTAGCATACACGCACATTCTAAATTACATTAATTTCACATTCATATTCTATATTGACCTTTACTAGTCGATACCAACCACACAATGCATAAGATAACAATCACATCTTTTCATTCCACATAATTCTTTATATCGTCACATATAACATTTATTGATATAGCATGTGCCTTGCGATTTTCCTAACATTACGTTTGTAGCCAAACGCCTTACTATGCTATTTATGCGCAGTTGACTTTTAGAAAGTCAACTGTCCATTATATGAATTATCAACTTAAGCTCATGCATTCTCAACATTAATAGATTATACTACGGACATCATACACATTTCATACTCATATAGCAAAACACATATGATCATCTAGTTGTATGCACACAAAACATAATCAATTTCTTCCATACTAGTAATATCATGATTTTACAATTAACA
The DNA here is from genome assembly GCF_002127325.2 of Helianthus annuus. Classification (NCBI taxonomy): domain Eukaryota; kingdom Viridiplantae; phylum Streptophyta; class Magnoliopsida; order Asterales; family Asteraceae; genus Helianthus; species Helianthus annuus. The sequence goes on from NC_035446.2 coordinate 114,968,672, forward strand.
ACATTGTCCAAGCTTAGTTAACACACATAGCTTCCCAACCTTACTCCTTACTAATATACGCACTTCCTACACACTTAACACCAAATCACATATGATTTCATCTAACCATAAGTAAATCAACACATAATGTGCATCATATTACCCAAGCATAGAGTACAACTTCTAATGCATACCTTTTACCAAATCATATAATTAACCAAAATCCTACATATATTCCATTCAAAACATATTTCTCATGTTTAATTATCACCCAATTACATCATCTCCACACATTATACACTTTCATCCATCATTTGCATACCATTTCATCTATTAATCTCACCTAGGCATTTCAACAAACACTTGGCGTGCGTACTACTTTCTAATCACATTGTACAAGCATCTTATGCTCATCTTCCTACTTCTTGCCTTCATCAATCAAATACAACTAAAATCAACCAAATTCCATACCATACTCAACCTATCTAACAAGTATTCATCACATACAACATACTACATCAAATTTGAACAAGGATTGGACATGGATGATATATGCAAGTCACCATCTTCACCATAACAAACGGGTTTCACCTCAAAACATCGTATTAATCAAAATCATGCATAATCCATTTTCTATATGGTGATTCTAACACATATACATGATTAATTTCATAGAATTTCTTGGGTTAAACATAAATCCACTTCATACAAGATCACCAAATCTCAAATTACAACTTACCACATGTTTGTAAGGTTGAGATGATGATAATTCTTCATTCATGCATAAGATTGGATCATAAATTCGTCACCAATTTAGTGATTCTTGATGAACAAGGGTTTTGGCTCCCTTTGTGTTTCTCTGATGTTCTACGCACACACTCACACCTAAAGTGCAGAATTTTTGGCTTCAATTCCCCTTTTATTGACCACTTCCATCAACTTCCAAAAATGTCATAATTGGCCCTTTTACTTTCCATTCATTCTTTCTATTTACTCTTTTATGTTAACTAAGTTAAACAATCTAGTTAAGTTATTTCATGACATATATCTAGTAAATACCATGTTTATAAAAACTTTGGATTTTTGGGGCGTTACATACTAACGTTGCGTTTGGAAAAAAACAAAAAAAAATACCTAAGTGGATGCCATGTGGCATCCACCAGTTGGGCAACCGCCATGTCTCCACCAATTATAAGCATCTGCCACCTTTCTCCACCAATTGTAAGCATGTACTATTCCCGCTCATGGTTATTGTCTATATAGGTAATTTGAATATTGTTATTAATATATTTTATCTATTTTATAATCTCATATTAATATGTTTTCAACTTTTGTACACGAATCTATATAATATAAAACCAACTAGGGGATCTATACGTGAAACAGTGTGAATTTTGTATATGTACAAAATATAAAATAATGTTTGATGATAGTATTGAGATATTCAAGTAAAAGGTACATACATAAAGTTGTGAGTCATGCAGTTATATTGTGGTACTAGAAGGATGAACACGTGATGCGACCGAAAACACATACAACGTCAGGGTGTGTATGGTTCGGTGGATTCGATTATTATCATAAGCCAAAGCCAAAACCAAAGTCATCGGTTAGTATATTATATTAACTAGTCGGTTTTGGTTAATTAGTTTATACCACATCCTGGACGGGAGCCATGAGCAGTCAAGTGATACCGGTGGTTATTTTAAAAACATTGCAGTGGAAATTTCATCAGGACCGTGAGTTAGGAAAAATATCAAAGTTTAGAAACATCGGAATTTTATTTCTAACAAATGGGAATAAAACCCATGTCTTACAAAGCTAGCTTTTAATAGGGGATAAACTCGAATACATAAAACAACGTTTCTTAATTTAATTGATAAAATAAGCCACTTCTTTAAGCTTTTTGGTGTCGTATCACAACTCTTATTCAGATCTACTGTAATGACCCGAAACATGTTTAAAAACATTTTATCAGCAGGATTACTAGTGTGATCATTCATTTGCATAAAAAGATATAGTATTGTAATTATAACATTAAGAGTTTTTACATTTGTTTATTTCTTTCAGTTACCCAATAGTATTTGTCACTCGCCCATTTAGGTGACTGTGGCCATATCACTATTGGGTAACCCTTTGTCCAATAGTAAAGCTTATCAAGTAATGTATACAAAACCCCAAATACCGGTAGTAATTCAAGAATAGAAAGACTTAATCACTGTAAACACAATTGGAAAACATTTAGGGTTTTGAAAACATCTAAGTATCACATAATGTGAAGAAAAGAGAATGTCTCACCTTGCAAATCTATAGTCTTGATTTAACAGGCCTCCTGATTCTAAGCCTTTTGATTAACAATAAGTTTATAGTTCTGAGTCTTCTGATAATTAAGCATCTACTTTATTAGTGAAATTATAGTTTTAAGCCTTATGATTCTAACCCCTAATTTTGAAAACATCTAAGTATCACATGATGTGAAGAAAAGAGAATGTCTCACCTTGCAAATCTATAGTCTTGATTTAACAGGCCTCCTGATTCTAAGCCTTTTGATTAACAATAAGTTTATAGTTCTGAGTCATCTGATAATTAAGCATCTACTTTATTAGTGAAATTATAGTTTTAAGCCTTATGATTCTAACCCCTAATTTCATAGAATGTAATCCGTATTAGTGTATAAACCCAACTCAAACTTTAACGATAATCACGAGATTAAAACCTTAACGTAGTTAACAAAGTATAGCCTTATTCAGGTAGCACTTTGGCATCCATTGATTGGTTTTAGATCAATCGGACAAGGTATCGTATAGTGAGCAGGGTTTAGTACACGTCCTACGGAGCAAAATTTCAAGTTTCGGGGGTTCGAGTATTAGAACGATAGAACGAGATAACGATAGCTTGATTTTTCGTCAAAAGTGGTGCTCTAAACTCATCCCAGATCTGGCCTTTATATAGCCCAGATGGACTTCTGCCGCGCATCGCGGGAAGAGACAGGGTCTCTCCCGTGTGGCGCTTGGGAGGTCAACCTGGCCTAGACTTGCCACGTGTCCAGCATAGGTCTGACATGTGGCGCCTCGACGTGACACGTGTCCTCGACCACCTTTTCGCCCAATCCCGTGTTTTTCTCGATTTTCGTGTCGGTTCTTATCGCGTTTGCTTGGGTCTTGATCTTAAATGGTTCGGTTTTTAATTTTGAGTTTAGTAAGGGTAATTTTTGTGAGGGTTCGTTCATCAACCGTCAAATTTTCTTAACCGCTAAGTTGTCTAGATGATCTTTACAAGCTTCGGCGCGCGCACTTGGGGTTTTGATTACGGGTTTATTCGGGATATTTTTGTGGGTTGTTACACGTGAGTTTATTCGAATCCCCCTTTTACGCTTTAATCACTTGTGGGGTATAACATGCATAACTTAATCAAACACACTTATGCACACAATCAAACTTATTCAATCACTCAATCCATCGAACATGCTATTTGTTATGCTTAGGTTATTCATGCTAGATATTCAATAATTCATACATGAAAGCTATTTGTCATTAAGCTCGCTAGCCTACCTTAACATGTATAGTGCTATAGGAGTAGCACACCTCGCTTAGGAAGGGTCTTTGTGAAGTATTGAATCGTAAACGGTCTTGCCTGTGGAATCTTTGGTTTGACATTTAGGTTGTGCATGCTAGTATGTAATTTAACTTAGATACAAATGCCATGTTTGATTTGAGACAATCTTTTATACGTATGTTGTGTAATCAAACTTGTATACTCGTCAACCTTGTGTTGATTTTATTTTAATACATGTTGCAGGAAATTGATGATGATATGCAAGAAACCTACTTAGGGTGGATCAGAAACGTACCTAAAAACTATGTTTTGTATTTCCTTCTTGTTTGATTATGTTATGGACAAGTTGTTGTAATTTCCTTTCCAGTGTTGTACTTTAAATTAGAAATGAAATGCAATTTGGTTACTTAAATTATTGTCACAATTAGTCATTATGAAGTCTCGAACAATCTCCTTTTCGTCTAATTCCGATGTTTTCGTCATTAGTTGGAGTGTGACATAGATAATAATAATTCATAATTATAATAATATAATAATTACAAATAAATAAAAATAGCAATAACAATAACATTTTTTTCTCATTTGTCCCTAAGGTTTGCATTTTTACCATTTTCATCCGGCCCATTAACTTCATCAAAAAAAATCAATTAAATGAGGGGCATTTTTATTTTTTTACTTATTTTATTTATTGTTTTTTAATCCAAATAAAACTCACCCTATTAATTTATATCATCGGTTAAATGTGAACTTAAGGAGCTATGTAAATATCTTCTACAATAGTAAGATTTAACTTAATTATTGTTGATAAATTACAAAAATAAATTAAAATAAAATATAATCTAGATTATATAAAATATAATTTAAATTTCAAACTATATACCATATTCGGTTTTATAGGTTTATCGACGTGGCGGTATAAAATTCATTGAATACAGATATATATTCGCAATAAAGTATTTTTTCGCAAACACATTATTAGGTTATATTAGCAAATACAGATATATATATATATATATTCACAATAAAGTATTTTTTCGCAAACACAGATATATATTTGCAATAAAGTATATATTCGTAGTATATAACCTAATTTGATTTGATCCGCAATGATCGAAAACTTTATGTCACATATGAAAATAAAAATAAATAAATAAAATAGAACAATAATATAAGATAAATATTTTTATGTATTAGTATTTATCTATTGTTATGTATAAATTAATAAATTGAATATATTAATATAATATAATATAATATCAATACGTATTTATTTGTTCCTGTGTGTAGATTAATAAATTGTATATTAATATGATATAATAATAATGATAATAATAATAATAATAAAATAATAAAGGAGAGAATGCCATATGACATTAACTTGAATCCTAAATAGTACTATGTGGCATTAAATTCAATCCTTTATTAATATTAGATATTTATGATCCAAACTAAATTTTCTAAAAGACCTAATATCATCCCGATTAAGAAAAAGACAAAAGTGGTAGAATGACGAGACAAGAAGTACTTTATTAATATATTATAAAAATACTTTTTAAAAATTATATTTTTCTTAAAATATTTTATTTGCTTTTAGTTGAGAAGAGTGGGAAAAGAGACTTTAATAAAATTTGATTTTATTATATAATGGAGTTAGAAATCAAAAGCATAGTGTTTGCTATGCGAGAATAAGATGTGTAATGGAATGGACGACTACGAGGGAATGAAAAAAAATGGTGTTTCGTTGGTAAAGGTAATAGAATAACCCATCACATAAGGCAATACATCGCCTCAAAATTATTCCATCCATACCTCTTATTTTTTCACTCCATCCCCTCACTCACCAATACCACCCACCACTCCACCGCCGCCGCCACCCATCGCCGCTACCCGCCACCACCACCCTCCACCACCAAACACCGACGCTATCGCCACCACCATCAACCACCGAACACCACTGACCACCACAACCCACAACTGTCACCACCCTTTGCCACCGAACACCGGCGCCACCACCGGCCACCGCCACTAACACCACCCACCTACGCCACCTGCCGCCACCACCCCTCCACCACCAAACTCTGGTGCCACCACCGGCCACCACCACCAACTACCAAATACCACCAACCACTGCCACCATAACCCACCGCCGTTGCCACCCTTCGCCACCAAACACCGACGCCATCTCAGGCCACCGCCACTAACACCACCCATATCCGGCATCCACCGCCCCCACTCACCGCTGTTACAACCCGGTTTCCGATGGGCTCGGTCAGTGGGTTTATGCATTACGATTGATAACAGTTTCACAATATGCAGCGAAAGATAGAATTATAAAGTAATAATCATCAAGATTTGAAATTTATTAAATAAGATTCATACTTCGTTCGATACAAGTCTCACAAGGTAGGATCCAAAATAAAAGCGAGCTTAGGACATCATAGGCCTTTAAGCAGTGGAGTCGCAAATTCCAAAACTTATTCTTTGACCGAACCATTCCACCCTATATTCAGAGTTCGTTACATGCGGTTTAATCTTTTGAAAATACATCAGCTTTCGCTGGCAAATACAATTAACCGACTCGTTTAAAATCATTTTCATAAATCATTTGTTACATATTATGATAACCGTGGGTTAATCATTTAGTATTCCTTTGGGATAAATTTCTTGTCACCAGTTTTGCATGCTTGTCAATACAACTGGGTACCAGAAATCAATGTCGGTATGTGATTATGGTACACACCACCTTTAATACAACGTCTTCTGGGAGTATGCCTACTACCCTACGCGTATTTTATATGGCCATTCCTAGTTGATGAGTCGGACGTCCGGACACGGTACCATTACCCCCAGTGTTTAATGTTATTCAAGCAATACAGATTAAACCAGATTCTTATATTTATGAAAACATTTTCCATTTATATAATACCCGCTCCAAGCGGTTAATGCCATATCCCAAGTTTTCAAATAAAACTAGGCTAAGAGTATTTAGTTTTGCTTAGCAAATATTCTGTTCCAATAAGTTCTTTGAAGTAAAGCCGTATTTCAGGTTGTTTATCCTAGGCATGATTATCTTGAAGGCTCTACAATCCAGAGTAAAACAGATATAAATATCCATTAGAATGTTAACGAGTCTTTTTGTAAGTTATATTACTTGACTCGCTACTTAGAATATTGCTCGGTTTCGCTAGATTAAGCGTTGACCGGTTAGAATGTGGTTTATACCCTTCTGAGTGCGAATCCTCGTTGGATATGGGCTATTTAACCAAACATTCTGATTTGGAATGATTCTGAAGGGTTTAAACCCAGTTCGACTAGTTTATATATATATATATATATATATATATATATATATATATATATATATATATATATATATATATATATATATATATATATTAAACTAGTCATATGCGTAAACACGGGCGGTCGTATGGGTCTATGACGAGCCCTTTATGTCAAAAACATATTTTAAAACATGGCATGATCAGTCTTGAGGTCAAATTATATACCTCTTAGGTTTAAAAACCATTTCTACGCCAAAAGGGCATTTTTGACATTTCTAAAATATATAAAGTTGACTCGTCAGTTTACCCTTTAAATAATATGACCAAAAGGTATAACCTTAGAGGGTTATTCCGTATAACATTATGGTCACAAGACATGCCTTAATTAGGTTCTAAAGTAGACCAAACGGGTCAGAATCGAAAGTCAACGCAAAAGTCAAACTGCTTGACTTTCGATATAGAATTGAAGTCTAAACTGAATATGATGAATTGGGCATGTTAAAATAAGATTTATAAGTTTATACAAACTATTATGTTGTCAAAATAATTGGTTTAGATAGCTAGAAGTTCAATTATCGCAAAACGCATATTTTTCTAGTTTTGACTTTTATATATAACATGCTTGACCCGTCATTTCACCTACTTAACGTGATCGTCGGAGGGTATGATCGCATGGGATTCATACCTTCATTATTACGATCTCATTGAAAAGTTCAACTTGAACTTTGACTTTACCATAGTGGTCAGAACTGAAAGTCAAAGCAAAGTCAAGTTGCTTGACTTTCGGCTAATAAATAGCAATAAATTGAAATAGACTAGGAAGAGCACTTACTAGTGTTGAAGGACACTTTTAGAACTCAGAATACGAGGCTCCTAATCAGAAGCAAGCTCCATAAGAAGTTTAAGAGTGAAGTGAGAAAGGTGTGAAGAACTTTATGAACCAACTAGTCCTATTTATACTAATCTTCAAGTGTTTAGAACATGACTAATAGTCCTAAGAGGTGTTAAGAATGAGATTAGTGTCATGACATGTGTTCACATGTGGTTAAGTGTTACAATATGAAGCATAGGTGGCATATGATGCAGCAAGGCTGCTGCCAGCCAAGAAACTGCTGTCTGGGGGCCGCTTATAGACCGTAAGGGACCTGCACCGCCTTAGAATTTCAGACATCCTTGCAGACCGCAAGGATTAGTCTTTACAGTCCGTAAGGACCTTGGGCGATAAAATTTTGAATACCCTTTATGGGTCATAAGGGGTTATGGATACGGTCCGTAAGGACCTCCTGAAATCAGAATTTTTGCCTTTAAGGTAGATTTAGCCCCTCAACTATAAACTTTTAATATTTTTTATAATTTTTAACCTTTCAATATTGTGAATTATGTGGAAGGTTTCTAGACACGTGTCATGCTAGGATTTGATCTAAAATTTTCAGTTTGTTACAACCGCCGCCGCCACCCTCTACCACCGAACTCTGACGTTACCACCAACCACCACCGCAGCCCCCATCTCGCCTCCACCCTTTGCCACAACACCGACGCCACTTCTGACCACTGAACATCAGCGCCACCGCCGCCACTACCTACCACCACCGCTGCCATCGACCATTGTCGCTGTCACCACCCACCGCTACAGCCATCGACTACCGCAACCACTTACAACCGCCACCCATTACCGATTTTATTCCTTCTTTTTTCTGTCTACGAAACATTACAAGGTAATGATTCATTCTGTTCTCACATGGTAACCAAACAAGACCATGGAATAGAATGGAATGATCCATTTATTTCTTTGTCCATTATATTACCTCGTCCATTCTAATCTCTCATCTATTCCATTACCCCATACTAAACAAACCCTGTATCTACAAATAAGGAATCATAATTTTGCTTATCCTCTAGTCTTGTCCTGTCCCTACACTTCACCCTATTTATTATTATTTATAACCAATCATAGTATTTTGGATCAAAGTGAACCATCGATGATTAAACTAATTCATATGGTCCATCTGGTCAGCCCAATCCTTAAAGTTCGTTACAGAAACTATATGCCGAGCTCCGAAGTCAACCCATCTTTTTGGATGAAATAATCAACACATGTCATTCGACTATTGGAATATTGGATGATTGCTTACATAATTTTTTACCCCTTGGATTATTTATCTTTTGATGAGTTTTAAAGGTATACTTTAAGAGTCTGATGAGTTGGATTGGTCAGTGCTTTTTACTTATAAACTACTTTTCTTTAAGGTTTGAATTCCACCTAGTTTATAATTTTAAAAATTTGAACTTACACCACTTATTAGACCACTAGGTCATGAATACTTAACACTAGACAAAATATCCATTAAAAAGTATGTATACAATTATTTTTTTATGCTTTAACAAAAAACTAAATGTTAGAAAAAGAATAAAAAAAAGTTAAAAAGTAAAAACATAATATAAAGCCCACCCCATGCCACCCTCCGCCACATTCTCTTCATCTTCGTCAACAAGAGAAATTACCTAAGGAGAAATTCACCTAAACTTAAGCAAGATCTGATGAATCACAGTCTGTACGGTTTTATATCTTTTGCTTGCAAATAAACATTCAACACTCATTTGTCACCGCTCAAACATTGCAAACTTTCCTCGTCGATAGAAAAATTGGTAGTCTTGTTGAGGCCATCCGTATTGAAATGAAATGGTGAAATAAATATTACGATCAGTGACAATGATTTGTTTTTTCGTCTTTGGGTCAACAGGCTCGAGACAACCATGTCTTGTTGGAGAGCTGGAGGGTAAGATAAGTGGAACATATCTAAAGATTTTGAAGGACGAAAATGGTTGAGTACGAGGGAGAGAAACTTAACAATGATTATAGCTTGTTATGGATGAGGGGTGGTCGTTAGTAGTTTTGGGTGAATGTTGATACTTGATAGGGGCTAGAAAACATCTTGTGTTTTGTTAAATGTGTTGTGCTTGGAACACGTACATGTTTAATAAACGGGTGACATGACACAACCTACTTAAAAATTAAATATAACCAGTTTAGTAAAACGTATGACATGACCCAACACGGCCAATTTAACAAGATTAAATACAACCAATTCGGTAACACGAATGATCAGATCCGACCAATTTAACAGGTAGCAAGATAAAATAATAGTTGCCAAAATTACAATTCATGGAATCCTTAACATGCATTACAATTATGAATCCTTAACACACATAAAATACTTTCGAAGGATGTTTGGATATTTGATCTTGATTTTCTTTCATAAACGAGTCATAAACAATTCGTGTTGACATGTTAACCCATTCAACACAATTAGTTAAATGTGCTATTTATGTCATTAGTGGGTTAGGCATGTTGAAAGTGATTGGAAATTGAAACCTAAGGGACTCAAACTTCCATTATTTGGAATCAGGGACTTAAGTTGTCACTAACAACATTACACAGGGACTCAAATTGTAGTTTACCCTATTAGAAAAAAAAATACAATTCAAATCATATCATTTTGCCACCTCACAACTCAAATCATCATCTTAACAATATTTTCTTCTTCGTAACAATTTCATAAAACACTTAAGTATTGTTTGTTTCACTTAATATAATGGAATCCAAATGAAATTAGAATTTAGATTTCATTCATTAAGTTGTTCGTTTCAACAAAATAAGGAATAATAATCTCAATTCCATTCTTGATCGTCTTCGGTTAGCGAAGGAATTGGAACTAAGAATGAATTCTCTCAAATTCCTTTAACTAAAGTAATTCAAAATCCTATTTTTTGACCGGTCACCGATGCTGAGAAACGTCTCGACCTGAAATGGCACGCCGCCGACCCGCAACGCCTCGCTCCGACCCTACTCGACCTGACCTGGAACACCGCCGACCTAGAACATCTTGAACCGAACTGACATGTCGCCAGCCTCTAATGTCTTGACCTTTCCGACCTTCGATCCGAAGACCAGGATCATCGCCGACCCGAACTAGCCTGATATGAACCCGAAACATCTTGACTTGAATCAGCCTGACTCGTTAACGACCAGAAACATCTCAAAACAACCGAACCCAAATTCACTTGACCTGTTAATGACCAAAAACGTCTCAAAGAGACCCGACCCGTTACCAACCCAAAATGTCTCGACTCGACCCGAAACTTTTAGACCCAACCTGTTAACGACCCAAAACGTCTCGACCCGAACCGACCTATTAACGACCCGAAACGTCTCGAACCGACCCCGACCATTAACGACCCTAAATGTCTCAACCCGGCCTGACCTGTTAACGACCTAAAACTTCTTGGCCCGGCCAAGCTCGTTATCGACCCAAACCCGTCAAAGACCCAAAACGTCTCAACCTGAACTGACCTGTTAATGAACCGAAACGAATCGAATAGACTTGACCCATTAACGATGTCACACCCCTAATTTCCACGTGTCACCGGTGGGCCTGGTGGGGGAGTATCGTGACGTAGTTGATATCATCATAGTCAAACAACACAAATTATAATGCACAGCGGAAGCAAAAAGATAGATTTATTTCAACCAAACAAAATGCAATATCCAAGTATCACAGGGTAGCTGAAATAGATCCACAGGCGGATCAAAATAAAAAGGAGAAACTGTTCAACAGATAATGGCATCCAAGCTTGCGAGACTCTAACGATGCTAAGGAGTGACCAGCCTATTACGTGTAGAACCTGCACTTAATCTTTTTGGGGAAAATACGTCAGTTTACACTGGTAAATACAATTTAACTGACTCATTTTGAAAATCTTTTAAAAAATGATTTGAATGCACATGGCACAAAACTTTTTATAACTTGGGATAATTAATCAAATTTAAACTTGTAAAAGAATTACATGTTTGTTATGAGTTTAGTCGCCCGGTTCGTGTCGGGTTTAAGATTAATAGACACACCACATAGTATAAATCCGCGGCGGGAAACCAACAGTTATACCTTAATAATATGGACACATTGTCGGGTGTACGCCTACACCCGCGTGTCAAGGTCGTGGCCATTTCATGAATGATGCCAAGGATATCCGGGACATGGTCATTAAACTCCCAAAGGCGTAAAACAAACAAAACCAATTTTTAAACGGGTCACATTGATAATACCCAACTACTAATGAGTTAGGGTCAATTGCCCGACCAAGCGGTATTTTATATACCGTACCCCAAGCCCGTATAAGGGAAAATAAGTTAAAAGTATTTACCTGAGCAAGTATAAAACCACAATAAGCAAGTGAACGAAGGTTTACAATAACCTATTAGAATCCTAACGGGTCTTTAATATAGCCTAAGCTTAGACCGGTTAGTTTCAAGGAATAAATACGGTTTAATCGCATGTAAGGCTAAAACCGGGAAGGAATGTGATTTAGACCCAACAAGTTTGGAGACTTGTATATTATGGGTAAATTAAACACATTCTGGATTTTGAGACAAAGATGATACGGTTTGACCCGTTTTGGCTAATATGTGTAAACTAGTTACATAAACCGATCCGAACGCGGAAGTGTGTAACGGGTAACCATATAAGTCATATACAAGTTTCCTAAGATCATATGCACCAAATATGTTGTGATATCAGTAAGATATGTCCTATTATGCCCAAAGTAATTTTAAACTCACATTATGGCTCATAAGGGCATTTTGGTCATTTTAAAGGGTATAAAAGAGTTAAACTAGTAACCTGAGTTACATATGTAAATAAATCAGTAAATATGCTTAGTTTACTATGTTATATCAGTAGGATGTCATATGTATGTGAATTTTATTAATTATAACCATCCTATGCACCGAAAGGGCATTTTGGTAATTTCACATAAGCCTAAAAGGTCAAAACTGGAAACCTGAGTTTGGAACTTTAGTTTACTATTATAATATAGAAATTTACAGAATATTTCAGTAGGTATCAACTCTTATATATATAAACTAGTTTTGATACATACTATGTCGTAAAAATGCCTAAAAAGGCGATTTGGAGCCATTTCCGGGTTTTGAAAGAAAAGCTGATGTTTTTATAATTCCAGAAGACTCAAAATAATACATTTAACATAATAAATCAGTAGAAAAAGGTTTGAGGTCAAAAGAATTTATAAAACTCATTTTATAGCCTAAAAGGGCATAACCGGCAATAACCGAATTAAGCTTAAAACTCTAAGTTATGCTCAGCCTAAAAATAAATAAAAATCTTCAAAATTCCCAAAATATTATTTTATATCAGTGGGTATAAAGTTTTGATATAAAAATTGGGTTTAGATAGGCTACATGCTAATTATGCTAATTAATTACTAAGAAAGCTTCTAATTACGCTAATGAGCATAACTCTTAATCTAGACCTCAAACTGATGTCAAATTTTGGTTACAAGTCTATAATTCAGTAACTAAGATGTCTACCCTTTTACATTTTCAAAAATCATGTTTTATGGATATTTGGGCATAATGGTCAACATATGGGCATTTAACGGAAATTTGCATAATAATTAGATAACTAGTGAACTAAGCCGTATAATCACAGAGGGTTATACTAACATGTTACTAGGTCCAAAAAAAAGCTCTAAGGAAATCTTAAACTTGACTAAAACGGGTCAGAACTGAAAGTCAAAGTGAAAGTCAAACTATGCGACTTTCGGTTCCAAACCGGGTCTAAACAGAAAATTGTCGAGTTGAACATGTTGGGACATGTTCTTACATTAGTTACCAAGTTATATTAATGATCAAACAGGTTGCATGTATCCTACATTGCTAATTATGAGTTAATTTGAAAGTAAGCATTCTGTTGACTTTTTAAAGTATACTTTGACTCGACAATTAACATGGTTAGAGTGGGAATCTGATAATACCTTTTTTAAGGGTTTGTTACCCACACAATTACCTACTTATAGGTATTTTTAATTTGAGATTTGACTGAGTAATTATGGACTAATCTCGAAGTCAAACCTTAATTACGACGGTTTGACTTTTAGCTAATTAACTAAGCTAAAATGGATTAAGGGAGGTTAAGGACACTTACAAGAGTCCTAATTACTGCTAGAGATCACTAGGAAGATGACTTGTTGACCAGAGAGCTCCAGAGGTGAAGTTGCAAATGAATGTCCAAAATGGTTACAACTCATGCTCTTATATAGTGCACCAATGAGCTCAAGATCAAGACATGCAACTCTACAATTGTTGTGTGATCACCCCAGGTGTCCCTAGAGGGCTAAATACTGCCTAGCAAGTCCCTGGTTTCGAAAACCATCTCAGTAAGGCGGTGCAACAGGCTGAACAGGCAGCTGTCCATTTTCTACTGCCAGCGACAGGCTTACGGACCGTAAGCCTAAGCTCTTGCGGTCCGTATGCGCCTCTTACGGACCGTATGCTGAAATGGTTGCGGTCCGTAACCGACCTTTGCTGAAATCGCCCAGGTATGCACCTTACGGACCGTAAGCTTAAAGCCATACGGTCCGTAACCGTTGGCCAGACGCCAAAATTTTGTGAACATCCAAGTATTGACCATGCAATTGTGAAATGCCGAATCTTCAGGCCTTTACTGCAGTGTAGGGTCCATTATTTCAGGTTTTGCATGCTTGCATGAACATCTTTTCCTTGGATTTTTATGGCAAGCTTAAAATTGACGGAAATACCAAGAATAAGTCTTGGATTCTCACAATTGATGAACATGCTTGATTAAATTATTTCCAACTTCCTTTATAGGATTTAAATTCAGAATTTTTCTTGTAGTAACATTCCTAATAATCCAATTTCCATATAAAAGATGGAATTTTATTTATTTAGAACAAACGGTTAATATATAAGATGTTTATCAAACGATTTAAGGATCTTGGGATTTATAATTTGGGTCGCTCAGAGGTGTTTTAATAACATGTCGCCCTTGGGTCGTTCAGAGGTATTTTTAATAACATGACGCCCTCTTTAAAATCCTACCATACATCTTTTTATTTGATCCGGGTTCCTGACACGTTTGTCTCATGACACGTGTCTTTATTTTATTGGGTACGATTTTACGAGGTGTTACAAACGATTTGATGTCTTGACACGATCCTACCCGTTAATCCCCTGTAACGTCTCGAACTAAACCAAGCCATTACCGACTCAAAACTTGACTGTCACACCCCAACCGATGGCGAAATCATCGGGGCGTGGCACTGAGCGAAACAGATTGTTCAATAGAATCCACAACAACTATTAAATGACAATATATTTAATGTTAATATGCCATGCTACTAACATATAAGCAATAACAGTACAGATAGCGAGTCTCATAAACAAATACTGTTCCGACAACTCAGATTTTATTTAGCGGGTTTCTAGACTTCCTAGCTTGATTCATCACAGCATAGCATCCTATCAACCTGTCACATACGTTAAAATAAAGTCAATACATAAAATGTAAAGGTGAGTACCCAAGTTTGCATAACATATAGTAGAGAAAGCGTTTTACGCATAACCAACATGTATCACGTAACTGGCGAAGCAAGTAACTACCAAACAATATATACAACTTAACCACAAGACTGCGTTGTAGAGTATGCGCGACACATGTCCAGCGGACACGTGAAGTAAAGTGATGTGATCCCTAGCAACCCATGTCCACGACAGGTGCTGAGTCCAAACTACAGTGCTATCGTTGCAAGAGGTGGTATACTGTAACACTGTATAAGCATAGTACAAGCATTCATAGATCACGTATAACATGCGGGGGTGGTTAGCGTTGTAAAGTGTTTGCGTTGTGTGTTGTTGTGTTTTTGTAGGATCGTGTTCTGACCCAAACGAGTCATTCAGAGGCGTTCAACTACGTTTCAGGTGCGGAATTACAAGAAATGTAGGTAGAAACAGCTGAATCTTCACTAAAACTGCTGATTGTATTGATTAACACTTGATTACATGCAGTTCTTCACACCGGCATCACTTCAGCATGGAATACAAGAGAATCTCTATGTTTTCGCTCAAATGGACTGCTATTTATAGGCCAGATGGTTTCGCTTATATGGACATGTCCATATAAGCGAAACTACATGTGTACGAATAAGCGAAACTACTTCCTATGACCATATGAGCGAAACCTCTCTACTAAACACATACCATCTCCAGTTTCTCGTAAAAAGCGCCCTAATCTATACAATACAATGTATGACTCGATCCAAGACAAAGTCGACAGATGTAGTGCACCAACAAACTCCCCCTCAGATGTTGACGAAGTCGTCCATCGAGTCACGACAATACTGTGTCATCACATCTTCAGTCTCGATCAGTCTCTGGGCTTTTCTCTCTCTCTATCTTCAAACTCCCCCTCTCGATTTGCTGGCATTCCTTTGTTCTTTAGCAACATCTTCAGGATCGTTGTCTTGCTTTCCAGGTT
This sequence comes from Helianthus annuus, assembly GCF_002127325.2. Lineage (NCBI taxonomy): Eukaryota > Viridiplantae > Streptophyta > Magnoliopsida > Asterales > Asteraceae > Helianthus > Helianthus annuus. Next base: position 114,984,837 of record NC_035446.2, read on the forward strand.
CAAAATTGATTTTCAGGATCGAAACTTGGCTTTCTTCAATCAGAGTCCTCAGGTATCGTAGCCTGGCATAACTTGACCTGCATAGACTCTACCTCACAGTAAGTTTTCTAAATTTAACACTTTAATGCATCAATACTGACTCCCTCTCAAACATATGCATCAACTATCACTCTCTCTCAATTCACACATACATGATGAACCACTTGTTGATTTAAAAACATATTTTGACAATTAAGACATACTCCCCCTCTCAACAATGTCATCATGTTTAGCACCTGGAACTTTGAAAATCAGCTTTCCAACATCAGTTGTCGAAAATCTTTTTGACTTTTTCAAAAGTTTATGCTAAAACACACACAAAATCTTTTTGGATTTTCTGAAAGAAAGTAAATGACATCACTTGTAGAAACAGAATAAAGCAGAAACTGAAATATTTACAGACAATATTTTTGTGAGTTCGTGTAAGAGGATCATATCAGTAAATGAGACATGTCACCAACATCGTTAAGCTGCATTACATTTTAAGTTCTAAACAATTCACCTAGATTGTCAGTATATTTGTCCACTTAAATTTTCACACAAATTTCAACTGCTTTGAGATACAAATTAATGTTTTAAGCACTTAAACTTATTCGAGTGTCCTACTTCTTGAATATACTCCCGTATCCAGATCCCAATATTCAGTCTTACAGGTGAGTATACCACAAATGATATCTGTTTAGGGTTTAGATGCGAGGGCCGTGAGAGCTCAGGTCGATACTTCCGTATACGCAAAGAGATGACGGCTTCGACTTTTGGTGTGTCCCCTTTAGAGGATCTTTTGATTACAACAGCAGCGACTATCAATTTTATTGTTTCATCAGCTTGCTGAGGGCGATGCTATGTTTCAAGCATTTGTGGAAAGCATTATCCGGGGACTAGGTCAGTATTTCCATACAGCAGAAGTCCCGGGATAATACCCCAGATATCACTGAGCATAAAGACCTAGTATCTCAGAATAAGGGACCTTTCAAACAAGATTTCAGGGGTTACCTATATATCCAAGTAGTTGTTAACCCACAGAATAAGCAAGTTTGATATTTAGGTTTATATCTCGTTACAATTTACTAAGTGTGTAAAAACCTACTGACACATCCACAGTGAGATTGTTTATCACTTTTTTAACACTACAATTCTCTAGCATGTTGTGTAAAAACCAACAGTTTTGATAGTGAACGTATGTAACATCCAAAAGTGCATTAAAAGAAAATGGGTTCAAGTATACTCACAGTGCGTGTTTAAATAAGTAAACACAACTTGATTGGATTGAAGGGAGCGCGTTTGAGTTAGCCTGAGCATAGAACAGTAGCGTGAGTCGTTGAACAGTGCGTAAACAGCGCGTCGGAGAGTTAAGTGTTCGAATGGTGATCCGATCGGATGGGTCTCCATTTGAGCGGATGGTCATCCGAGCGGATGACCAATCGAACGGATGGCCATTCGAATGAGTGCGTGTGTTGTTTTGTAAATCGTTAAAGTTTGAAGTTTAATCAAATCATTTAAACATTGGAAATTATAAAGGGACAGGTCACTTGGTCGGATGGTCATTCAATTGGATGGTGATCCGATCGGATGATCATTCAAGTGAGTGATCTGTTATTTCGTAAAATTTCTAAGAAAAAGTTTGAAGTTTAACGAGACGGCGTGACTACGTGTCAAACAACGGAAACACACCAAGTCCAGCTTTCCCGGTCGAATGGTCTCAGCCCATTCGATCAGACTCACTGTTCTTGATGAAATTTCATGTTTAACCCGTTAATCGGTCATCTTTCTGGTGGAAATCCGTTTTCAAGTCGGCTCTCAACTAAGGAATGAGCAGAGAGTCTGAATGAGCCCAGATTCCATCGGTTTTGTGTAGAAAAGTTGAAGAAAGTTGAAAACAGTTGGAAAGTGTTGAAATCTTGTTGAGATTTAGTTAAAAAGTGTGAAATCTCTTAGATCTAGAACCGATCTCGATCAGGTGGTGTTCCTTAACCGTTTGCCGGAGCAAAACAGGTGGAAAGCACCTTCAAAAGGTCCAAATCAGTGATTTCGGAAGAAAAGTAAGTGTTTGTGTGTGATTTTGATGGAGAAGATGATGTAGAAGTGATTAATGATGAAGGTTGTACAAGATTTGAGGAGAATAACTTACGAAATAGGCTTGAATCGCGAGTAAAAGTGATTGAGAGTGACTTGAGTGCATGTGGTCGGATGGAGATGTCAAATCAGTGAAAGGGAGGTGTACGGGTATCATTTATAGGGTGAGAGAAAGAGTTAAGTTGGTGCGCGAAGTTGGCAGGTGGTCGGATGGCCTTTCGGTCGAATGGCCATCCGGTCGGATGGTCATCCGAGCGGATGTCCATTTGATCAATTGTCCATTTGATCGATTGTCCATTCGATCAGCCAAGTTGAGTTTGTTAGTTTTCCGACTTTAGTTTCGTGCGTTAAGCGTTGCGTTGTGTTTAATCGAGTTGCGAGTAAGCGTTGAACGTGTAAGCGTTGAACGTGTAAGCGTTGCGTTGATCTACAAATAACATTTAAACAAATAATCACACAATCTAACACATAAACTAACTAAAATGCATAAAAGTAAATCCGCGTTTCGAGTTTACGTTGCGATAGCGTTTAGTCTAAACAAGCGATGTAATATGCGATGAAATGCGTAAAAATAGTATGCGTTGTAAATAGCGTTTAAATGCGTTTTGAATAAGCGTTGAAATATGCGTTTAAATAGGCATCAAAAATACAGTTTAAACCCTTTGCGATAATCGAAATCTCGGGAGTACAAGTGATTACGAGAAAAGACATCAAACAGTAATGACCCGAAGAGTCGGGTTGTTACAGCCTCCCCGACTTTAGGGAATTTCATCCCAAAATTAAGGCGCAGGCGTAACAAAGAGTTATGGGTATCTAGCCTTCATATCACTTTCGAGTTCCCAGGTGAACTCGGCGCCTCGTTTGCCTTTCCAGCGAACCTTCACTATAGGAATGCGAGAGCGTCGAAGTTTCTTGGTCTCTCGATCCATGATTTCTACTGGCTTTTCCACAAAGTGTAGGGTTTCGTTAACTTGCAAATCTTCAAGAGGAACATGAAGATTTTCTTCGGCTAGGCACTTCTTGAGGTTCGAGACGTGGAAAGTCGGATGTATGTTGCTGAGTTCCTCCGGTAATTCGAGTCGGTAGGCCACTTTGCCAATTCTTTCCAGAATCTAAAGGGACCCACGTATCGTGGCGCTAGCTTTCCTTTCTTGCCGAATCGGATCACCTCCTTCCAAGGTGAAACCTTTAGGAGTACGTGATCACCAACTTCAAACTCAAGGGGCTTGCGGCGTTTATCGGCGTAACTCTTTTGACGACTCCGATCTTTCAAGAGATTGTCTCGTATCTGGAGGATCTTGTCAGTCGTTTCTTGTCATACAGAGGCGATCGACATTTTCTACCATATAATGCCTCAAAGGGTGCCATTTGAATACTAGTGTGATAACTGTTGTTGTACGAGAATTCTACTATAGGTAAATGCGAATCCCAATTACCACCAAAATCTATAACGTACGAACGAAGCATGTTTTCAAGGGTGCGAATCGTGCGTTCAGTCTGACCGTCGGTCTGGGGATGGAATGTGGTACTAAGATTAAGAGTAGTACCGAGAGCGGATTGGAATGTCTCCCAGAGACGTGAAGTGAATCGACCATCGTGGTCAGAGATGATGTCACGAGGTGTCCCATGTGGACAAATGACTTCGTCGGTGTGGATTCGTGCTAATCGTTCAACCTTATAGTCTTCTCGTATCGGTAAGAAGTGAGCGGATTTCGTAAGACGATCAATGATAACCCAAATGCTATCGTGACTTGATGGCGTGCGAGGGAGTTTCGTAATGAAGTCCATAGCTATACTCTCCCATTTCCACATCGGGATCTCGGGTTGTTCGAGTAAGCCAGAGGGTCGTTGATGTTCAGCCTTAACTTTCGAACAAGTTAGGCACTTCAAAACATAGAGAGCGATATCCTTCTTCATTCCTGGCCACCAATACCCGGCACGGAGGTCCTGGTACATTTTGTCGGCACCGGTATGAATGGAATATCGTGATTTGTGGGCTTCAATCAGCAAAATCTCTCAGAGATTATTGCGACTAGGAATCCAAATGCGATCGAGATAGTGAAAAAAACCGTTAGGTATTCACTAATTGGTTTTCGGTTCCGAGTATTCTTTCTTCCTTCAAGGTGCTTTCGAGAAAACAAGCGTGTTGAGAATCACGAATGAGGGCTTCGAGGTCGTGTTGGGCTTGAACATTACGAACACTATGTAAATAGCTTCGTCGGCTAAGAGCGTCAGCAACGACATTTGCTTTGCCTGGGTGGTAGCGTATCTCACAGTCGTACTCGTTAGGAAGTTCAACCCATCTGCATTGGCGCGTGTTCAGTTCTTTGTGGTTTAAGATGTGTTGTAGGCTCTTATGGTCGGTGAAGACCGTACACTTAGTACCATAAAGGTAGTGTCGCCGAATCTTTAACGCAAAAACAACTGCACCGAGTTCGAGATCGTGGGTTGTGTAGTTCTTCTCGTGGACCTTGAGTTGGCGAGATGCCTACGCGATAACCTTGTCTCGTTGCATAAGAACACAACCAAGACCTAGGTTAGAGATATCGCAATAAACAACAAAGTCGTCGTTTCCATCGGGTAGCGCGAGTATGGGAGCGTTGCAAAGCATACGCTTAAGAGTTTGAAAGGCATCCTCTTGTTCGGTTCCCCAAATGAAAGGATTGTCTTTATGTGTCAGAGAGGTGAGAGGAACGACGATTTTAGAGAAATCAGCGACAAATCGACGGTAATAACCCGCCAATCCGAGAAAAGAACGAACTTCGGACGGGGTTTTCAGTGTAATCCAACTCTTATCTGCTTCAATCTTTGCGGGATCGACGTGAATACCTTGACTGTTGACGATGTGACCGAGGAATTAAACCTCCTCGAGCCAAAATTCACACTTGGAGAACTTGGCGTAGAGGCGATTCCCTTGGAGAAGCTCGAGTACCAAACGAAGATGTTGCGCATGTTCGGATTTCGACTTCGAATATATAAGGATATCATCGATAAACACGATAAGGAAGCGATCAAGAAAGGGTTTACACACATGGTTCATCAAATCCATGAAGACCGCGGGTGCATTTGTAAGTCCAAAAGGCATGACCACGAATTCGTAATGGCCATAACGTGTACGAAAAGCGGTTTTAGGGATATCTTGTTCTTGAATTCGTAGTTGATGGTAACCAGAACGTAAATCGATCTTAGAAAAACACGTAGTGCCTTGCAGTTGATCAAATAAATCGTCGATTCGGGGTAGAGGATAGCGATTCTTGATAGTAAGCTTGTTGAGTTCCCTATAATCGATGTACATTCGGAACGATCCATCCTTCTTTTTCACGAAAAGGACAGGTGCGCCCCATGGCGATGTACTAGGGCGTATGAAGCCTTTATCAAGTAATTCCTGGAGTTGACTAGAAAGTTCACGCATTTCGACGGTGCGAGGCGATAAGGAGCTTTAGCGACGGGGTTAGCTCCAGGAATGAGGTCAATACGAAAATCAATATCGCGAGTCGGGGGTAGACCGGGTAAATAGTCAGGAAAGACATTAGGAAAATCACGAACCACAAGTACCTTTTCCATCGGCTTCTTTTCCTTCTCCGCTACTACAATGTGAGCAAAGAAAGCCAAGTATTCCTTGCGGAGATACTTGCTTGCTTGAATGCACGACATAAGTCTCAGTTATTTCGAGGTTATTTCGCCATAAACACAGAGATGGTCACCGTTTGAAAGAGAGAAACGGGTCATCTTTTCGAAACAAACAACTTCAGCATGATTTTCACGAAGAAAATCCATGCCTACTATGATATCGAACCTACCAAGTTGCATTGGAATGAGATCGATTGGGAAAATGTGATTGTTGAGTTCGAGAGTACAATCATGGAGAACAGAACTGACAGTGACGGTTCTTCCGGTGGCAATTTCTACGTCGAAAGTCGTTGGGAGGTTAGCGCGTTTACGGTTTAGGAGCTTTTCGAATTCAAACGACACAAAATAGTTATCGGCTCCAGTATCAAATAAACACGAAGCATAAATACCATTAACAAGGAACGTACCATTGACAACGTTGTTGTCAGTTTGAGCCTGGCGGACATTGATATTGAAGGTTCTTCCGCGGGCTGCTTGTTGTGTGTGTTGTTGCTGCTGCTGCTGCTGCTATTGTTGCTGTTGCTGTGGTGGTTGTGGTTGCGATTCTTGTTTCATAACTCGATTCGGGCAAACGTTAGCAAAATGATTAGGGTCACCAAAAGAGTAGCAAGCTCGTGCATGAACAGTGGGTGCAGGAGTTGCTTGGTTACCCTGAATAGCAAGGGGTTGAGCTGGTGGTGCGAGAGCTAGAGCAGCTTGTTGACGTGGGCCTGAACGGCAGTGAGTAGTAAAATGCCCATAGATGTTGCAGTTTGCACAGACACGACAATTCACCCCTGCAGGGTGATGGTAGGTGCAAGTAGGGCAGAGAGGATGAACACCAGTGTACGCACGCTTAGTAGGCGGTGCGTTGGTCACAGGTGCTGCCACTTGGCGGTTCTGGTTGCTGGGTTGTACGGGGACAACGTTGAGAGGAGCGACGGTAGTAGCGTAGTTCTTGTTGTTGTTACCCTTGCGCTTGCGATTCTGGCGTGAAGACTTCGAACCTTGTGATGCTGCACTGTCGGTAGCAGGAGTAGCGGTTGCTTGATTGAGGCTCTTGGTTGAGGTCTTGAAATACCAAGCTAAGACTCGTTTATCGTTGATCTCAGCGGCGAGTTGGTAAGTTTCCTCAATGGTAGCGGGTTTAGCTGCTTGAACAAAATCGGTTACACAGTCGGGTAGAGCTCGAATGTACTTCTAGATTGTCAAATCAGGCATTGCCACCTGAGTAGGACAGATGATACTGAGCTGTTTGAAGCGAGCGGTGAGATTGGCGTTGTCACCTCCTTCTTGTTTGATATGCCAGAATTCATTCTCCAACTTTTGAACTTCATGAGGAGGACAGAACTCCTTCATGATAAGCTCCCCGAGTTCCTCCCAAGAAAGACCATAAGCTGAATCATTACCGCGCCTGTTGCGCTCAGCAGTCCACCAGTCCAGAGCCCTGGACTGAAAAACTCCGGTAGCATTCACAATACGCAAATTTTCTGGGCATCTGCTTTGCCTGAAGGTGACTTCGATAGAGTCCAACCACTGGAACATAGCGTTGGGTCCATCTTCACCAGTGAAGTTTGCAGGACCGCAGGCCTTGAATTGCTTAAAGCTGAAGGGCGTTCGAGGTACGTCGCTCTTTGACTCGACGCACGATTTGTTGCTGACCTCGTTGATCTCACTGACGATCTGAGGTATGACTTTAGCCATTTCCTTGGCTACCAGTGAAACGATGCACTTGTCAGCATGGTTTCGTCGAGCAACGCGTTGAGTATGCGAACCAAATGACGACATTGTCTGCAGCAGACATCGCCATATGATTTAGACGAGATTCGATTTTATCGGGTTTCGAAAAGTTTATCGTTCGTAAAACATCCTTTATTGTTATTATTATGTAAAGCTCAGGAACACGTAGGCACATAACACATAGGCACATAATCCGCATAGGCACGTATACACGTAAACACGTAAGCACATAGGAGCACATAATCCACGTAAGCACATATTTTGCACGTAGTCACCTATATTTTGCACGTATTCACCTACATATTTTGCACGTATTCGCCTATCTTTCAAAGCTGTATATCGCGTTCGAGAGTTGCGAGCGTTAGCGAGTAGTATAGCGAGTAGTGTAGCGAGCATCATAAGCGAGGAGCGTTGCATACGAGAATAGTTTGTTCGCAATTAGTTAGCGTTTTAGGTTAAGAGGGTTGTGCGCGTTTAGTGAAGCGGTGAGTGAGAAAAGCGAATAAAATCTCCAAAAATCGAAAGATATAAACATATAAACACATAAAATCGATAACTCATAAAATCAGCGGTTGCGGGCTCAGAATCGAAACAGAGTACCTTGGGTGTTAGACATCGACTACCCAAAGTGCTTCAATTATTCACAACAACTTTGAGTACACGCTTTGGCCTAATAGACTGTGCTCTCGTCAAAACAATCCTTCCAGTTACTACGTGACTCAAGTCATTGGAACAATCGAGACTTTGGTGAGAGTTTTGTAAAATCAAAGTAGGGAGTGGAATGTGTCAATAAGATGCGGGTTTCACCCCTAACTTAACAACTTGTTCCTAATAGTGTGGCAAAACCACGAGATACAGATGGAGAATTTCATCGAGATATGGATGTCACTCCTAACTCAACGAAGATTCTCGTGCTAAGAGTAAAAATACGCGTGGAGTGAGTGATATTATCGAGAGTTCTTGGTTTTCACACCTGATCTCGATCCAATCACTCGGTTGTGTATGCGAGTGTTTTCGAAAACGTGTGTATTGTGTCAGCCTTAGGAAAGGCAAATAGCATTTCGACCTTAGGAAAGGTCTCTTTCGTACGAAGCTGTAGTATGCGGTGTTCACACGAAGTTGTAGTTTTCACGAGTTCGAGCGAGAGTATCAAAAGTAGGCTTGGACAAACCCCTACTGGGTTTGCACGAAGCGGTCTGTTGGTACTTAGACTATAGACTAGGTTAATCCTAAGACACGACCTAATTCCCTATAGTTATGGCTCTGATACCAATCTATCACACCCCAACCGATGGAAGAATCATCGGGGCGTGGCACTGAGCGAAACAGATTGTTCAAGGGAATCCACAACAACTATTAAATGACAATATATGTAACGTTAATATCCCATACTACTAACATATAAGCAATAACAGTCATCACAGATAGCGAGTCTCATAAACAAATACTGTTCCAACAACTCAGATTTTATTTAGCGGGTTTCTAGACTTCCTAGCTTGTTTCATCACAGCATAGCACCCTATCAACCTGTTACATACGTTAAAATAAAGTCAATACATAAAATGTAAAGGTGAGTACCCAAGTTTGCATAACATATAGTAGAGAAAGCGTTTTATGCATAACCAACATGTATCACGTAACGGGCGAAGCAAGTAACTACCAAACAATGTATACAACTTAACCACGAGACTGCGTTGTAGAGTATGCGCGACACATGTCCTGCGGACACGTGAAGTCAAGTGATGTGATCCCTAGCAACCTCTGTCCACAACAGGTGCTGAGTCCAAACTATAGTATTATTGTTGCTAGAGGCGGTATAGTGTAACACTGTATAAGCATAGTACAAGCATTCATAGATCACGTATAACATGCGGGGGCGGTTAGCGTTGTAAAGTGTTTGCGTTGTGTGTTGTTGTGTTTTGATAGTGAACGTATGTAACACCCAAAAGTGCGTTAAAAGAAAATAGGTTCGAGTATACTCACAGTGCGTGTTTAAACAAGTAAACACAACTTGATTGGATTGAAGGGAGCGCATTTGAGTTAGCCTGAGCATAGAACAGTAGCGTGAGTCGTTGAACAGTGCGTAAACAGCGTGTCGGAGAGTTAAATGTTCGAAAGGTGCTCCGATCGGATGGCCATTCGAATGAGGGCGTGTGTTGTTTTGTAAATCGTTAAAGTTTGAAGTTTAATCAAATCGTTTAAACATAGGAAATTATAAAGGGACAGGTCACTTGGTCGGATGGTCATTCGATCAGATGGTCATCCGATCGGATGATCATTCGAGTGAGTGATCTGTTATTTCGTAAAATTTCTAAGTAAAAGTTTGAAGTTTAACGGAGATGGCGTGACTACGTATCAAACAACGGAAACACACCAAGTCCAGTTTTCCCGGTCGAATGGTCTCAGCCCATTCGATCAGACTCACTGTTCTTGATGAAATTTCATGTTTAACCCGTTAATCGGTCATCTTTCTGCCGGCTCTCAACTAAGGAATGAGCAGAGAGTCTGAATGAGCCCAGATTCCATCGGTTTTGTGTAGAAAAGTTGAAGAAAGTTGAAAACAGTTGGAAAGTGTTGAAATCTTGTTGAGATTTAGTTAAAAAGTGTGAAATCTCTTATATCTAGAACCGATCTCAATCAGATGGTGTTCCTTAACCGTTTGCCGGAGCAAAACAGGTGGAAAGCACCTTCAAAAGGTCCAAATCAGTGATTTCGGAAGAAAAGTAAGTGTTTGTGTGTGATTTTGATGGAGAAGATGATGTAGAAGTGATTAATGATGAAGGGTGTACAAGATTTGAGGAGAAATACTTACGAAATAGCCTTGAATCGCTAATAAAAGTGACTGAGAGCGACTTGAGTGTGTGTGGTCAGATGGATATGTCAAATCAGTGAAAGGGAGGTGTACGGGTAGTATTTATAGGGTGAGAGAGAGTTAAGTCGGTGCGCGAAGGTGGCAGGTGGTCGGATGGCCTTTCGGTCGGATGGCCTTTCGGCCAAATGGCCATCCGGTCGGATGGCCTTTTCGACCAAATGGCCATCCGGTCGGATGTCCATTCGATCGGTTGTCTATTCGATTAGCCGAGTTGAGTTTGTTAGTTTTCCGACTTTAGTTTCGTGCGTTAAGCGTTGCGTTGCGTTTAATGGAGTTGCGAGTAAGCGTTGTGTTGATCCACAAATAATCACACAATCTAACACATAAACTAACTAAAATGCATAAAAGTAAATCCGCGTTTTTAGTTTGCGTTACGTTTGCGTTACATTTGCGTTGCGATAGCGTTTAGTCTAAACAAGCGATGTAATATACGATGAAATGCGTATAAATAGTATGCGTTGTAAATAGCGTTTAAATGCGATAACTGCGTTTTGAATAAGCGTTGAAATATGCGTTTAAATAGGCGTCAAAAATATAGTTTAAACCCTTTGCGATAATCGAAATCTCGGGAGTACAAGCGATTACGAGAAAAGACATCGAACAGTAATGACCCAAAGAGTCGGGTTGTTACATTGACGACTAGACTTAGCCTGAAAAGTCTCGACTAGACCTTGCTCGTTAACATCCTGAAACTTCTCGACCCGACCTGTTAACGACCCAAAATGTTTGGACTAGACCTGACCCGTTAATGGCTCGAAACGTCTCGAACTGACCCGGTCTGTTAATGACTCGAAATGTGTTGACTAGAGACTCGAAAAGTCTCGACCAGACCTAGCCCGTTAACGACCTGAAAAATCTCGACCCGACCCATTAAGGAGTGTAATGTTTTGATCTGATCCGCCCCGTTAGCGACCTGAAACGCCTCGGCTTGACCCAAAACATACTCGAAATGTCTCAACTAGACCCGACGCCTACCTGAAACGTATCGACCCGACCCGACCGCTAACCCGAACCGGCCCACCAAATCAGTTGCCTGATATAAGTAAATTCCAATTCATTTGCTAACCTAACACACATCAATGAGGGAATTGAGATTCCAATTTCAACAAATTCCAAACCCGATTCATTCAAATTCTAATTTTCAATACATACAAACATGAGTGTCTTCTGTCGGCGGGACTAGTTGTCTCTGTTGGTTGGCCAAAAGTGGCGGCCAACTTTCCCTTTCTTTCTTTTTTTTTTGTTGCATAAAATAGTTATTTATAGGTCCTGCCAAATTACGATTTTATCCCCTGTTTAAAATAACGATTTTGCGCCCTGTCAAATTACGATTTTATCCCCTGTTTAAAATTACGCTTTTGCTCCCAGTTAGAAATTAAATTTATGCTTTGCCCCCAACTTAAATTTACGATTTTGCCTTGGTTAAAAAAATATACTTTTGCCCACCGCGCTACAATCCTGGCAAATTACAATTTGGTTCCCAGTTTAAAATTACAATTTCGCCACCAGTTCAAAATAAAATTTTTGTTTTGGCCCCAGCTAAAAATTACGATTTTGCCCTCAGTAAAAATGTTACGATTTTGCCCTCAGTAAAAATGTTACGATTTTGCCCCCATTTCAAAATAAAAAAATGGTTTTGCCCTCAGTTAAAAAAATTATTTTACCTCCATTTTAAAATTACGATTTTACCCAAGCTAAAAATTGCAATGTTTCCATAGTTTTTTTGGGCAAAACCATGGTAGTGTTTTATTTTACTTTGTTTACTCAATTTAGTTTTTATTCGTGCCAAACAGCTGCCTAGCACTCGCTAGTTGGTCCTGACAAATTATTGTTTTGCCCCAAACTCTAAATTACACGCTTGCCATCGTCTTAGTTATTTTTTTTATCATAACTATGATATTGTTTTTCTTTATTTGGTTAACTCGATGCATCTTTTTTTATATCGTGTTATAAGTAGCATGTATAACTAACCCAAATAAATGTGTACATGTTATTAAACAAAGAAACACTTGATTTAGCGCCCCGCAACGCGGGCATCGCATACTCTAGTTTCGATACAAATTTCATTTCTATTTCATTAGTAACACTACCTTAAAATTTAATTTTCATGTCTATGCAGACTTTTTATCGAATATAACTTTTTAAAATCTCATATTAGGGTGTCCGGGGCGTACGCGGTAAGCCCCTTCGGTGAGCCCCTTCCCCGATCGGGAACACCGCCGCCATCAAAGCGGGGTCCCGATTCGGGGTGCATTTTGTGTGTGTGTTCACCGATGACATTTCGCGAGGATCGAGGAAATTAGACCGTTGACAACGGTCGGATTATTAAAAAAAAAATTCAAGTTTTTTTTAAACTAATATAAATACCAAACCACAACCATTATTTTTTATACTCTCCAACCAATCTCATTCTCTATATTTTTTTAAACTCTCCAACCACAACCATTATTTTTTATACTCTCCAACCAAACCCCATCCACTTTTTATTTTTTATACACCGAGCAATGGAGAACCGACCCCGCGAGGCCAAGAAAAAAAATAAGGGGCGGGTATCGAAACCGTCTCGAGATGGTTCGAGCGGTGCAAATGCTCAACCACAACCCCCTTACGGATACACTTCACAACCCCCGTTTTATTTCCAACAACCTCCACACCCCTCGTTTTACAACACCCAACAACCCAACTTCGGCTATTTTCAAAATTTGCTATCAATGGACGCTCCTCCTCAATCCCCCGCCTTCGACCCATACGCTTATCGTTCTCCACAAGTTCCTTGTACACGAGGAGATGTCGAACGTCCTCTACCGGTTTACGACGACGAGGACGATGAGGTAGTGCCCGAAACTCAAAATTTGGGCGACGACGACGAGGAAGATGAATATAATGTGGACGAAGAAGCGGGCAACGAAGAAGACGCGGCTCGAGAAAAAAAAGGGAAAACGGTGAGCGAAAAATGGACAAAAGAACAAGAAGAGGCGTTGGCGAAGGCGTGGGTACATTGTTCTACCAACAAAAAAAAGGGCAATCAACAAAGTCGCGAAAGCTTTTGGGGTAAAATTTTAGAGCACTTTAACAAAAGTGTCGGTGGAAGTAACCAGACCGTTCATCAAGTACGGTCTAAATGGAACCCGATGCATTCGAAAATAAACTTTTTCAACGGCCTATACCAACAAGCGGTAAAAATTATAATTTTTTATAGTTTTTAACACTTTATAATTTTTTTTATTTTTTTCCTAAGTTCATAGTTTTTTAACACTTTATAATTTTTTTTACTTTATAACATGTAGGATCGCACACGAGCAAGCGGATGTCAAGATCTCGACGTGATGAAAATCGCGTTAAAAGAATTTAAAGAGAGATTTCCAAGCGGTTTTCAACACATCGAGGCGTGGGAGGTCGTTCGAAAACACGAGAAATGGGCACAAGTCCCATTGATGGGCGAGGAAGGTGAAGGTTCGGCACATAAAAGAAAGCCCGTTGACGTAGACTTTTCAATACCGGATATGAACGAAGATCCCTCGCCACAAAGACCACAACGGCGAGACAAGCGTCAAGCTACATCGTCCGAGGGAAGCTCGGCCGAGTTGGCGGCACAATTCAAAGTGTACACCGCCATGAAAGAAGCGAAGCAAGCGGTAGAATTGGAGGCGATCGAATTGAGGAAAAAAAGAGAGTCGGAGGCTCGCGAGCTCATATCGGCACAACTCGAGACGATGAAAAACTACAATTTCGATCGAGATATGAAAACCTTCCTTAAGCCGCACGACGATGTTCCGCCAAGTATGTTGCCGGTCATCCTCGCCCGAAAGCGAGAAATCGCTAACAAGTACGGGTGGCCATGCGATTTCTAGTTTGAATGTATTTTTTTTCTAGTTTGAATGTATTTTTGTTTCTAGTTTGAATGTGTTTTTTTTTTTCTAGTTTGAATGTGTTTTTTTTTCTAGTTTGAATGTATTTTTTTTAAAATTTAATGAAATGTCTTTTATATAAATTTTTAAACATCCATAATTTTAACAAAAAAAAAAAAATAATTTTGAACTCACCTAATAGGTGAGTGCCGCCATCAAAAACGGGAATTAGGGGAGTGTATTAGGGGAGTTGATGTGGCACCATGTGATTGGTTAGGTGTAAGATGGGGGACTCACCTATTAGGTGAGCACCCCTTACACCCTTATTAATTTATTTTTCCATAAAAAGAAATACACCGCCCAAAGTAAAAGATTACCGTATACAACAAAAGACCCCCTCAAACATCAATTTAGGCGTTCCTAAATTCGAACCCTAGCTAGGGTTTTCAATTTCATCGTCTACATCTGCATCTGCAGATCACCTACGATTCACTTTCATTCAACCTTCTTCTCACAATCAGAGACATGTACGGATCCAGGGGGTAAGATCTCTAAACAATATCTCTCTTTCTTTTTCTTATACCAATTAGATTTAGCCGCTCGTGTATGTTCACCTAATTGATCGAATCCTCTGCATGATTTGGATTGTTTGCTCGTTTTCGTGATTGATTTAGGTATACCAGTACGTTTCTGTTTGAATTTGTTTTTGTTCACATAAACTTGAAATTTACCGATAAAAGTTTGAAAATTAAGGCATGATATTCGAGAATTTGTCTATCTGGTAACTGATTATTGAGGATTGATTGATGATGAGTAATGGAAAATGATGTTAGTATGAACAGAAGTAAGATCTAACCAGCTTTGAAGTTATATATTAAGAACTTTGGTGTAATATTAAATTGCTTAGGGTGTATTGACTGTTTTAGGATAACATGAGCAAAATAAAGATAACTTTTGCAGACATAGTTTGTGTGTTGTTTTCTGATGTTAATTATGTGTCGATAATACGATTTGTGTATACGGACTTTAGTGTTACTGCACATATGACACCTGGCCCGTCGCTCATTTGTGATGTTTCAGGGACATGTCTTCCGCCACATGTTGTCTAAATCTCGTTGCTCTGATACGTTGTTAAAAAAATATACACAAAAACTATCTGCAAAAGTTCTATTTATTTTGCTCTTATTATCTTAATAGACCTGAAGGTCTATTGAATGCGCATGACATTGTGGACTGTTTCAAAATTCAAACTTGGTAATACAAATGTAATTAAATGTGTGTCATAGGAATAGTTGTCAATAGCGGCTATAGTGTTCATTATAGCTCGCTATGTAGCGATGCGCATTGTTCAGCTACAAATAGCGCCTTTTTCTGTATTTTTTTCATTTTTATTTTTTTTAATAAATATAACAATGCCCATTAGGGCTTTTTTGTTTCACGATTGAAAAAAGACGCGTCTTTAGATGAAATATACATGTAAAAATAGCTTTTTTTATGAAATGTACATGTAAATTATTTCTTAATTTTTTTCTTACTATTTTATCGCTAAACAAGAAATAGCGGGCGCTATTTCGTCGCTATCGCGACGTAGCATAGCCATATAGGTAGCTTGTTGCTATTTACCGCTATTCGCTACTGACAACTATGGTCATAGGTTTTGTTGTTATCTTACACACACATGCTTATGTGTCTTATGCTGATTAAAGTGCTAAGTTTAAAGATTAAATTTACTATGTGGTGAGAAAATGTTTCCATAATTGATAAGATGATTAAAAAAGCTACTTTTAAGAAAACATGGGTTGGGTTTGGTTATTAACAAGGTTGAGTGGGGACTTTTTTTTCTTGGGTATGAATACTTATAGGGGAATGTATGGGAGCGGGGGGGTATCAGATGGTTACGAGGTGGGCTCAAAGAGACGAAGAATGATGGACTCAAATCCCTACTTCGCAGTTGGTTCAAGCGGCGGCTACAACCCATACGACCACACCGGTGGATATCCGCCTGCTGCATTTCCAGTGGTCCGCCTGCGTGGTCTGCCATTCAACTGCACCGATGTTGATATCTTCAAGTTTTTCACTGGGCTCGAGATAGTTGACTTGCTGCTGGTCAACAAAGGTGGAAAGTTTTCCGGTGACGCTTTTGTAGTCTTCTCACGACCCATTCAGGCGGATCTTGCCGTCCAGAAAAACCGCCAAAACATGGGGCGGAGGTACGTTGAGGTTTTCAAGTGCAAAAAACAGGAGTATTACTATGCGGTGGCGGCTGAGCTCGGATACGAGGGCGGTTATTATGATTACGATTATCGTGGGAGTCCGCCATCTTCTCGGTCAAAGAAAGTCAGAGACAAGGATCGTATGGAGTACACTGAGATATTGAAGTTGAGAGGGCTCCCGTTCAACGTCGTGAAAGCTGATATTGTTGAGTTTTTTAAAGGTTATAATGTTGCAGATGACAAAGTACACATTGCTTGTAGACCAGATGGGAAAGTGACAGGGGAGGCGTATGTGACGTTTGAATCTGTTGAGGTGGCAAAGCAAGCGATGTCGAAAGATAGGTACATGATCGGGTCACGCTATGTGGAGTTGTTTCCTTCGACTCCAGATGAAGCCAGGCGAGCTGAGTCTAGATCTAGACAGTAATGACAGCTGGCGTGTTTGTTCTAGATTTTGAGTATGCTGTTTCTTATTTTGGTTTATTCTGATTTGTTCATCATGCATGTGATGATATGATCATGAATTATGCTGTATTTGGGTAATCACTAGACCTTTTGTATTACTGGGCAACATTTGGTTAATGTGCTTGTTTACTTTCCCAAAGCTAGGTATCTATTCTCTGGTATTGCTTCATGTGTTCTTTTAGTTTCGTAACTTTTGCTCTGTGTTTAGTTTTTATCTTAATTGATTTATACGCAGAAAATGCATAATGAAGTACGAGGGATAAAAACAAAAATGAAATTTGTTACCTACAGGAATCATTTCCCTTGTGTTTTAAGTAAATCATGTAAACCACAAACAAAAGACATGAGAGCAGGAACTGATCCATGGATCTCTGTTGCATGCCCCTACCTTTAAACGGCAATCTTGTGGATTGTTCGTCCTAAATTTTATAATTTGGTGTGAATGCTGGAGAAGAGAACGTCAGAAACCCGCGCGATGTGGAGATGGTTGGATGAACCAGGTCTAGGAGAAGACAGAGATCTTCAACGGCCGATGGATTCATAATAATGTTAACCAAGAAACTCAGATTTCACAGATTATTGAGATTAATGTCCGACTAAAATTCATAAAGAAACAAAGAAAAAAACACGTGTCGATTCTCTTTTAACCATGTTACAACTATATTTTTTTGGGTTTGCTTTTCCGTTTGCTACAGTGAATGCATCAAAATGTGATACCTACCCGACTCTTCGTCACGGCACCGAAATGCAACACCGGGCAGGTCTCTGCCGCGGTACGCGGGCAAAACTAACTTATTATTATTATTAAGTGTATAAAACTTATGTTAATCACCGGTCTCATTAAACACACTTTAAGACCGTTAGAGATTTGATGACAAAAGGGTAGTTAATGTTGCAGTGTGTTAGTTATCCACAGTGTGCTGCAGATCATAACCCTTATTTTCGTATCAGTTAATGTTGTGAATGTGTTTTACCCGACAATTTCACTTTATCAATCTTGTTCAATAACAATTTCCCTCTTGATCCTTAACTTGACAACATGATCGGTATCATTCGGCCTTAACCCCAAAAATGGAGCACGATCCAGCCATACGTTCGGTGATTACAGCAATTAGAATTTGGTGGAAACTATCACCCATGGAAGATCAAGTTGACAAGTTCAACAAGATTTGTTCTTGATCTTATGAACAAAGAGGCAACACTTGAAGAACAGGGATAGCCGGTGTATCTGACAAAGCATGCAAGAATACGAGTGAAAGGAATAATCGGAAGATCATTTAACGAGCCGCTGGAGCCTAGAGAACATTCTATTGTCCGGAACCTCTCCCTACAAATAATTCTTGCCAATGATACATAAAGCATATAATTCAAAATGGTACGTAAGGCACTCAATATAAAGCTCAACTTTTTTACTTCCACATTGCAGTTCCTGTTTGGATTGCTTTGTAAAGGTGTATGAAGAAGCAACCACCTAAATTACTTGATCTGGTTATTGTTTTCGACCATGAAAAGCTATCTGAACACACCAAGATTAAATTGAACTTGTAAAACCTAGGAAATAGACAACCTTTGTGACCACCATCTGACGTGAAAATAAATGACAGTAAATTTATTGGAAAAGTTGTATGTAGGAAAGAGTAGTGAGGGATTGCATAACCTCATCACCAAGTAATATTCCGGGTTTGGCATCATATCTCATGAGAGTAAAATTTGATCACTTAACCAAAAGTGACCAGTTGGGTTAAAAACATAAGTTGAGAGAAAGTAACGTCAAGCCATACATAGCCTAAGTTTAAGCAAAACTGGACCAAACAATTCAATGAGTAAATAAATTAATAGCCATTTGGAAATCTAATAATCCACATGCAACTTTGGAAATTTAATAATCATCCACACACAACCTTTTTTTTTTTTTTTTTTAAAGTAGAACTTCATTAAAACACGCCTCCGACACAAACGGCCAAAAGGCCAATACAACACACAGCCCCCGACCCAAACAGGCAAAGAGCCAAATTACAACATACACATAGGATATTTACACCAGTCCTTCCAACTAATATCCACAAACAACTTACATCCATTATAGAGAGCATCACTTAAACGAAACCTATTACACTTTAAAAATGACAATGGTTATACGTGGGGGTTTGCATAGTAAATAAATTGTCTCCCGGGCCTAAAGAGGTACTTAGAACCATATGTTGAGCGAATTACATCCAATATAACATGATATTGCAATGCAACATATAGGACTACGGGTACGATAGCAAGCACGCCGATCAGGATAGGTATCCATTTCATTTCTTTATGGTATAGTATGAAGAAGCTAATGCCGAAAGTGATCATCATGGCTGTTATAGAGAGGAAAAGAGTTGATATGCCTAACATCAGCTTTTTGGGTAATGATTCCACAAAATCACGTTCCGCATAACGAGATGTGAGGATGGATAAGAAGGTGAGTATGGAAGTTGATGATAAGAGCAAAGACATGGCATCTGCCACTACAAAGGCAACAAAGATTGGTTTTTGATAGAAAACAGGAATACCATTAGTTTGATTATATCCACCTGGAATTGTAAAAGCAGCTGCAAATACTATTGTGGCAATAAGCGTTGCAACAACCATGCATTGACTAGCTGTTCCTTTCATCCACTTCTCACCTTCTTTCATAAGTTCTCTATGTTCCTTTGTGAATAACTCACGTGGTGTTAGACCATCTTTGTTCTTTTGTTCCCTATAGGAAGGGGGGATCGTATCCCTTACCTCCTACAACACAAATTAGAAAATTATACTCTACTCTTTGGCAATACTAACATGGAACACTCTTTATCAATTATCATAGTGAAAGAAGAAAGTAAACAAAAACTTATATATGTACCTTAAACCATAATAGTTCTCTCTGCATTTGTAAAGCAGCTCCAGAGACATCTGTAAGTCGCTCTTTCGAGGCGCCCATACCAGCCAAGTGCAACATATTATTATCATGCATATCTCTCTGACATGTTATGAAGTTCTTCATTGACCCCGTCTCGTATAATAGATTGTAGATGCTCTCTTGACGATGTTTGACAGCAATATGAAATATAGTTTGGCCATCATCATTTGTCTTCCATATCAAATCAGGATATTGACGGATGAGCTCAGATAAAAATTTTGTATTGCCAATTTCGGCGGCAACAAAAATTAACCGAGAAGAGTACTGTATTCTTTCTAATTCTAATAGAACTTCCATTTTGGTAATATATTTTAAAATTAGATCTGTTAGGTATATTACTTTATTTTCCTGTCCAGAAACATGCACGATTATGTTCTGGACTTCATCACGGGTGTTCACAATGTGTTCAGAAATGAGCTTTCTTAGTTCTAGATTTTGCTCTCCATTGTCTTGCTTCTCGGTTTCAGCATGTACGCTGTCAAGATGTTTAGAAATTAGATTATGTAATCGCAGAGCTTTATCAAACACAGACACACATTTGAACCCTTCTGTTATGTTCTCGGCTCCTTTATAGAGTTTGCCACGATGTTCATAGAAGAATTTTTGTAGTGGCAGAGTTTGACTGAGATTTTCTGGATCAGGCGGACCTCTTAGTATATCCTCAATTTCTTCTTCAGGCCTTTTAAGAATACCTTCCCATATGATTCTTACTAGTTGCAATGCTTCACTTTCTTTTTCATAACCGCTCACCCCGATTAATGCAAAAACTGAAATAACAATAACTTTCTTTTTCATAACCGCTCACAATCACAATCACAATGACAATCACAATCACAATAACAATAACAATATTTTCTGAATTACAAACTGATTTTTTAGGGCTGTTGATTAGAACGAGGATACGAGTTGATTGATGTAAAATTTACCTCGAAATACTATACTGCCCCAAACGACGAAAACGGTGCTTCAATTAGGGTGTTTAAACTTCTAATTAACAAAAAATCAAGCCGTTTGAAGCATCGTTTCGAGGTAAGTTTTACATAAATCGACTCGTATCCTCGTTCTGATCAAAATCCATAAAACATCAGTTTGTAATTCGGAAAAAAGCTTAACTCCGTTAAGCTATTTTTAACGGCAGACTATATCGGCCAAAAGTGGACCAGTTCGGATTATTATCGGCCAATAACTGAGTTGGGATTATTATCGGCCAAATTGAGAAAGCTGGGATTATTTAAATCCAATTTGCCTTATATTAACTATAATTATTATTTTATATATAACTAATCACTTTTTCATAATTTTATACTTTTATATATAGTAATTATTATTATTTAAATATATATTTAATACATTAAATAAAAAAATCAAATAACTAGCGGGCTTGTTTAGACTCGTGAGCTAGCTCGAGCTCAATAGAGTAGCTCGGCTTGTTTGCACCCCTAGTTAGGACCTGTAAGTAAACTCGGGAATAGAGCGGAAGCAGTGAAGCGACCAGGGATAGGGGATTTGGAATAATTAAGGAGCATATTTTGTAACTTTTTTCTAATTAAATTAATTCATTTACTTCAAATTTCCTTAAATTTTCTAATTCCCTCACACATTTTGCAAACCAAACGGGTGTAGAAGTGTTTACCTGAATTAATGCTACTTTGGATGATATTTGATTTTGTTTTACGAAACGCGTTAGGCTTTCGGGCCAAAGCTCCAAGTATTTCTCCATTTCCAAGTTTTGGATATTTTTTCACTATCTTCAATGCCACATCTAAAAAGATCTATGAATCAATATGTGTGGGACAGGGTTTCAACAAAAGCAAAACACAATGGATAAAGATTTTGTTTGAATTGAGTAATGACATAACTTTGGATTCCTGCTAATTATTTTTAACGGGCTAAATTTACATACAATGAGGAGTGAACTCCGGATTTCTTACTATCATAAACTTCATCTAACTCACTAACATCCCTGAGCTATTCCCAAAATGGATAGTTTATTACAAAATTGTTTGAAAAAAAGAAAGTTGAATTAACTTTAGCAATTGTTTATCAGAAATATAGATGAATACTAAAAAAAGCTAATACGTGTACCATATAGCTCCAAAAGAAAAAAAAAAAAAAAAAAAAGCTATCAGATAAATTCATGATTGGTGTAATTGTGTTTTTTACCTCGTCAACCTCATGAACATTTTCAACGTAATATGATGAATAAAACTGTAATCTATAAAGGTGTAATAACCATGTACTAGCCAAATAAAATGCTTACCGAACATATCAGCCTCCACACATCTCTCAAGAAGCCAACCGCGATTCTCAGAATTCCAACCATCATCACACAAGTCGTTTGAGTTTTCATATAGATACTTCACCACTTCAAAACTTCCAAAGAAGGCAGCAGCATATAGTGGCATCAGGTCTCCTCCAGCACCAGGAATTGTGGTTAAGATCCTGTTCTTTTCCACCATAAGCTTAACCGCGTTAATGTCTCCGATTGCAGCCGCTATATAGAGGGCCGTGTTGAAACCTTCATTTTGAAGCTCCAAGTCTTCCTTATCCATCATATCCACCAATTTAGTCACAAACTTCTCAGCATGTTTGCTTCTTTTTACGCCTACGGCTATGTGAAGTGCTGTGTCCCCAAGTGGAGTGATGCTAGACCTTAGCAACTCTGGTTTCTTGTTAATAAGGTGCTTGGCAACTTTCCAATCACTTTTAATAGCTGCCTCAAGTAGAGGGCTACAGTATCTGATGTAATCGTCCCGTCCTTTAATTTAGTTTCAATGCAAATAGTTAATTAGATCAATTCATCTCAATACTATCTTCTCTAAAGCCAAGCATCAATTCAATTAAATATGCCCAATTTGAATCCTTCAATATGGTTTGACAAGTTAAAATGTAGCACAATGTACAATAATAAATTTGGCTAGTGAAATCAAAACTAACGGATTACGGTATTATAATAATAAGTATATTATTAAATCAAGCACAACCTAATTTTGGTTTTAGGGAAATTCTGCCAAATAACAGATCGAATGTAGTATATTTACACAAGTGCAAAGTTTCCTACAGATTCAAATCGTTTCTCAACCAATGCCAAATATGCTGTGTAAAAAAGCATCAAACCGAAATTACCGTTAATAAGATCTTGACTCGGTAGATTTGGTCTTGATTGTGTTGTGCTGTCCATTATAGCTGTCGGAGTGATGACTCCCTGCTGCAGCTGGCCTACGGGTTTAGACTCTGATGTTGAGGCTAATTGAGAACCTGTTGGGCCTTCGTTCATCATCTGCACAGAGATATATACTATTTCGTTAATGAGTAAAACCTAACTACTTGTGAACATGACTATATAGATATATATACTTAGAGATTTGCAAGTGATAGATAATACCTCTGCCTCAGAACGAGCGAGCTATAGTTATTATGTATCTTTCAGTGATTCAAATCTGAAATGCCTTGAGTTGTGATTATACACAACGCAACTCTAGCTCAACGTCAACCTCAACGCCAAAGTCTACCAAATATTAATAGGAGAGTAAATTTAAAAGTTTTGTCCTTTATATTTGTATTCGATTGCAGACGGTGTCATTTACCTTTAAATTTGATAAGTTTTGTCCTTAATATTTCAAAATCTTGTATTTTACCTTCTTTAGCTCTAACCTAATTAAATTTTTATTGTTAGATCTGGTTACCCAAAGGCAATTTGATCTTTTTACCTATAAATTCAAAATTATTTTAATAAAAAAACGAAAATAAATTTAGAAAACCAATATTATATTATATATACACACACTCTATCTATCTCACACCTCTCTCTATCTCTCTCTTTGTCTACCCTTCTTTCACTCCTCTCTCTCCCTATCTAGATTTCAGCCACCACCGCCCTCATAGCCACCACAACCCCAACCGCCACCTTACTATTCGGTTCTGCGTTGACACCGCCAGAAATGACCTCTGATGCTGCAAATTTGAAGATAAATTGTCATCCAGTTGTTGATTTTGTTGATTATTACTGAAAGGAGGTGGCTAAATGTGGGATTAATGGTGGAAATTAGGGTTTTTGTTAGGGTTTCTGGTTGTTTGGTTAGGGAGGTAGAGAGAGAGAGAGGTAGACATTACAATAAAATCATCTGGGAGATCAAAAGTGAAAAAAAAAATGCTTTCCTTACAGAATTCGTTGCGGGTCACTGCAAAAGTATGTATTTTTCCAAAAAATTTTAACCACCAAATCATTTGGATTTATTCCAGGTCAGTGATTTTCAGTTTCTCATTCAATCTTCACTCAATCATATGACATCGCCCTTTCTTCTTAAAACCTCTACAAATGTGTATCGGTTCATTTAAATCCCACATTACCAAAATGCTACTTTATTTGATAGGTTTTTGACCTTTCCGATGAAAAGAAAAATGGTATAATTGAATTTGAAGAACTTGTCCATTCTTTTTTATAGGGGTTTCCAACGGCATTTGTTGAGTTTTGGAGGATGAGGTTGCCAGAATCGGTGAGATCGGTGGTTGTGACGGTGGTGGTGAGGAGGAGGAGGATGGTGGAAAGGAGGAGGTGGTGGTGAATAAATTTGGTACAAACTAGTCCCTGAATATTTTTTTTTTACAAAATAGCCCCTGGAAAGGTGAAATGACAAAAATACCCTCATGTGCAAGGCACATGACCATACTTAACCAAAAAATCTAACTGAGTTTAGCCTATAAGGATATAACGTGTAGGAATTTGAAACGTTAAGGACAAAACTCATCAAATTTAAAGGTAAAGGACACCGCCTGCAATTTAGTACAAACATAAAGGACAAAACTTGTAATTTACTCTTAATAGTATATTGATAAATGCAAGCATGCGAAGACGCCGAATATATAGATTATTATATACATTAATATATACTTTCTATTAAAGGATTATGAGCATTGCATCGTCATTACATAGTAATCAAATAGGCTGTTCAGCAATGTCTGTCTATGTCATTATTGTATCATAAATCATTAATTTAAAATATTTTAAAATAAAAAATCAAATTTTACCCTCTTCAATTGAATTTCAAATTCACATCCCTCCAAATCCTCACATTATTACATCCCTCCAAACCCTTACATTTCAAATTCACATCCCACTTTCTCTCTCTACATCCTCTCATGCCAGATTCAAATTCGTTTCAAAACCCTGGTCTCTCTCTTTCTCCCTTTCCTCTTTGTGACACCAGCAACCAAAAAACTGATGTCATCTAGAATCGGTCCAAGCTTTCACTGCTTATTCCAACGAAGAGACACCAGAATCCCCGTCGTTGACCCCGCCAGCGAGGAACCTCTATAAATTGATGGTACCAAAAGACATTTTTGTATTATATTTTCTTGATGAATAAAACCAAGAGATGGATACAATATATAAACGAAAATTATAACAACCCTCCTAAAATATTTATAACATCCCTATACGCCCTAAAATACACCCCGTATACGAGAAATAGGCCCCAAATACTTTAATTTTATAAAAATTAAATAAAAACAAAATTTAATGGTTCCTGGCGGGGCGCAACAGACTCCTCTAAGTCTGTCGCGGGGCGCGAGCGAAGGGTCAAGTGGCACAGCCCGGTGCCGCCACGTGTCGCATGCGCGTCGAAACTAGGTCGATGATTGGTCAAAGCTACAGCCTACGTAGTGTAGCTCGCGGGGCGCGGCGGCCCCTTGTGTTTCTTTCGCGGGCCGCGAGAGACAGGCAGATCAAAACTATAAATAGGGACCTCAGGCATTTCATTTTCGTCGTTCAAATCTCGTGCTTCTCTCTCAAATATCTACATAGCAATTATAATTCCGGACATTATACCCACTAAATTAGCGAAGCTCTGCCTCGTTGTAAGTATTATAACCCACGTTACGTATTAGATACGTTGCCCGATTGATCTAGTGCTCCGTAACGGCTGTCAAGGCTCTGCCCGACGTAGTCGTTGGAGTTTCTGTCTCGGGGGGGGGGGTTATAACTAATGTAAATTGGGTTATTATACTAACGCGTGTGCATTGTTTAATTAATAGATAATAACCAGGAATACACAAAGGAATTACCTAAAGTAGCAAAGTGAGTAATCTCCTTTTCGTAAACCTTTTTGCAAACTGTTTTTACAAAATCTTAATTATTTTAAATTATAATTAGCAGTGATTGAGTCTTTGTAATTCTTCAATTATTACCGGTATGTTGGGGTTTTATATACAAAATGTGGAACACGTTACCATTGGACAATGAGATAGCCAATGAGTAATATGACCCACCAGTCAGGATTGACAGTACTGAATGAGTAATTGTGTAGATTTAAACATTGTAATCGCTCTCAATACTGTGAAATGATAAAACCTGTTTTGATTAAACTGGGATTCACTCGCCAGTATTTCTTGCTGATAAAATATTTTTAAACGCGTTTCAGGTGACAAAATGTGAAAGCCAAATAGAAGCCAGCTGGACAGCACTGAACGCTTGGAAAAGTGGCTATAAAAGTTACCTAAATAAAGAAGATGTTTTATTTCAATAAAATAGGGTTTATCCCTATAAACGTGATGTAATTAAAACTTGGGAATTTCTCATGTGTTTATTATTATAAAAATGTGGTATTCTACTCTGATAAAATATTTCCTAACTACGGTCCTGATGTAAATTGCGCTGCCAAATTGATAAACACCGATACCACTGATACTGGTTCGCGGCCGCCCGTTCCCAAGTGATTAGGGGCCGGGGGTTGCGACAAAAATAAACCCACAACTAAAAGGAAACTGTGCTAATAATAAGGAGGAATAAAGGAATATGCTTGGAATATTTGACCAAATCCTAGACTCCCCTCAAGATGGAGTATGTAAGTTTCGAATGCCATCTTGGATAGCAAAAATTGAAGATGTTGTGATGCCAATCCTTTGGTGAGTAAATCTGCAAGTTGCAATTTGCTGTCAACACACATGGGAACAATTTGTTTGGTCTCTACTCTTTCTCGAACAAAATAGTAGTCCATCTCAACATGTTTTGTACGCTCGTGAAATACCGGGTTATTGGCAATGTGACGAGCCGCTTGATTATCACAAAACAGAGGTGTAGGAAAACGGGCCGAATGGGTTGAAAATTGTCCAAAATGAACTTTTTGTTCACACTCTTTCATCGCGTTAGATCAGTATTTAATTTCCACCCGTGGTGTAGTGTTATAAAAAGTAAGATGTTAAGTTCTTTTTTTCTCATTTGGGCAAATAATAGGCTCATATAGGTATTATCTTGATCAAGTTTGTCAGCGAAAATCCCATATATATATTTAGGGCCCCAAACGAGTAGTAGTATCTCAAGGTTTATTCTAACAACTTTTTGATTGTAAATAAATTTAAATCATCATCGTGTTGGTCGTGACCATTTACTTTAAACTTATTCTTAAAAACCATACAAATACGTTATATGTGGTCGTAAAGTCAAGTGCAAGAATCTTGAAATCGTTTCACGTTGTCTTTATTTTTATTAGGCACGTCACAACAATGCTCATCCTTCAGATCTTCCTCCAAACATATCTTGTATGACGGAAAAGATAAAATATATTGACACTATATATAGAGGCAAAATTATTAAAAATTCTCCTAATGATGTATGTTTAAAATGGTTGAATCCGCTAAGCTAAATTGATTGGCTTGACCTGGTTAAAAGAAATATATGGTTCTATTGACGGTTTGAAAAACCGGGTTCTACGGTTCGGTCTACGCTTTGAAACTAGACAGGTAAACCGAACCAACCGAAAAATTAATAAAAAATAGCTTTTTGTTCTATATAGTTTTAGTAAAAGAAAATAAGTTTTGTAGGTTATGAATCTAACAATTATATTACATATAAGTATTATTAAACTCAATGCGTATATGTTATCCATTTAACTTATTACCACACAGTTTCGAATATTTTCACCATCTTTTACTATGTTATAATACATAACTATATATAAAGATAAAAATGTAATTTTACAAATTTTAAAACTTTAAGTGGTAATATATAATACAATTTCTTTATAACATAATGTTGACTTTTAATTCAACTTCTCTCGTGATATTTAAACGACTATAACTTTTTATACGCTAATATTTTTTTTAAATCTGTGTGATTAACAGTGTCAGGGGCGCAGGATTGATGGGGCCGGGGGGGGGGTTCCGACCCCCCGAACTTTTTGCCTAGTAGTGTTACGTATCTAGTTTTCGTATAGAAATTTTTAGGTTTATACGTTTTCGCCCCCTGGTTTTAAAAAAAATTTAGGTATATACTTTTTCGACCCCCGGTTTAGAAAAAAATTTAGGTATATACTTTTTCGACCCCTCCGGTTTTATAAAAAAAATATTTATATAGGCATATAGCCCCAATAAAATTATTTATATAGCCCATTATATTTAGTATTGGAATGTATGTTTATTATTTGTGCAGCCCATTAATGATTAGCCCAAATAAAAAAGAAAAAAAAAACCAATGCCAATTTTATGGAGTTAATCGCTGTTTGGAATTGGAAGGGGGCAGACAAAAAAAAGAACATACGCTGCTGCTACTGCTGCTGCTCTAATCGAACAGAACAGAACACGCAGAAGTCAGAACAGAAGAACACGCAGGTCGCAGGCTGTTTTTCGACTTGGAGGAGACGAGGATAACCGGCTGGGCTGCTCTAATCGACTAATCGATTTGTTTTTTTTTTTAGGTTTAAATTAGGGCTTCAATTTATGTGATTTAGGTTGAAATTAGGGGTGAAATTGGTCCAGGAGAACCTGTCACCGAGTCCATAATTGAAGAATTCAAAAATCTTAAAGGAAGACGAGCAGAACTATACACTTCAATCCAGGAGAACCGGCCACAGGGTACCCACCTTCCTCTTCTTTTTAATGTTTTGGTGTCTTTGTTCAATTGTTTGTTAAACAATGTTTACATTTTAATGTTTGAGAAGGTATTTTATTTGATACTAATGTTTGACCCGACCCAACCCGAATTGAATCACCGACGTCCGACCCGAACATAGAAACTTTTTTTAGGTCCGGTGCCTTCCGCCCACCAAACTTTTCTTTTTTCAAGCTTCGCCACTGAACAATGTATGTCTTCCTCACCGCATCGCGCGGGCACCATACTAGTTTAAAAAATTTATATTTCTCTCATGTTGATTTACCTAGCAATTGTCTGAAATTATAAGGTATTACATGGATCAAATAAATAATGTCTTTATTCAACTCACGTTAAAGCACTCGCATCAAAAATATTTGTGAGGGTTACGTGACAGTGTGACCACATGCAATTCAGCTTAAATTTGCCAATACCTAAATTTTTATAATGATAAATCGTTAAATTGGTGAGAGAATTTATAAATTGATAATCTAGAACTGTTTATTAAAAAGTAAACCACAAAAAAAAAAAAAAAAAAAAAAAATCACATAAAAAGTGAGTAATGACACAAATAATATTATGCTTATAAGATAAAAACAAATTATAAGAGCAACTGTGTATAATGTTGGATCACAAAAACTCGAATTAACATTTGAGAAGTGATCAAGTTTTCTTCGAACGGTGAAACACTACCCGCGCTAAAATCTACCGATTGTTCATTTTGTTAGACTCAAATCAACATTAGGGATGGGTATATGGGACTTGGTACCGTTACCGAATTTCCTGAGCCGAAATTTTTTCGGTATCTATTTGGTACCCACTTTTAGCGTTTTTGGTTTCGGTATTTTTGGTACGGTACTGTTTCGGTACGGTCTCGGTATTTTACATTTTTACTGAAGGTTACACATAAATAGCGGTACCCATATTTGACGATTTTTGGTACCCGTACTTTCGATACCCCGGTACCGAGCTCATCCCTAATCTACATCACTTTAGTGAACGATAAACACATGATGCCACTAGGCCAAAAGACCATAATTACGTAAACTAGAAAAGTGTACTGTGGATCTTTGTTGTATGTCTTCAACCTATAAATACCATCTTGGGCATTGTTAGTCGTCATTTTATAATTCGGTGTAATGGTTTTTACATTTTAGAAAAATTGTTAGTCGTCATTTTATAATTTGCTGTAATGGTTTTTACATTTTAGAAAAATATATCAAGTACGGATAACTTAGTAGTCTAGATTGTCTATTGTTATGGTTATTGTCTATCATAAAAATGATATTAATTTAAATCTTTACAAGTGCAATGTTAATGGTATGTATGTGTAAAAAAATTGTTGTTCAAGAAAAGAAAAAATATCACATAAAAAGGCGAAACAATTATAGGTTGTGAAGAAATAATCCTAATTTACTTTTCATCATACAATATAATCGTATGTAATGGTGGGTGGGTCTGGTCATCAACGTTGCTTGGCGTCCGCAAGACGTGGGTGGTCTTTCGCCATTGGATTTGCTCGGATAGCCGGACTTGAAAAGTATTTGTTGGCCATTAGAAAAGTAGTGATTATAATCGTGACTGTTAAATCGAACAGTAACAGAAATAACACAACTTTAACTTAGGGGTGTGCATGGGTCGTTTTTTTTTGTCAAAATCATAACCATAACCATAACCGTAATGTTGGTTAATGAATAATTATAACCATAACCGATCGGTTATGGTTAATCCGTTTTGAAGTTATAGCCGGTCAGTTATGAGTAGTTAACCGCTAATATAGACCTAGCTAAATTAGCTCAATTTTTTAAAACATGAAATAGATTGTTATTACATAATTTTATATATCAGCATATTACATAGTATGAATATACATATAATCTACAATATTAATATATATTATTATTGAATATTCAAACAAAATGAAATGATATATTTCATAAATTCATATAAACATTCAACCAAAACGATGAATACATATAATATTAATACATATTATTACCGAATATTCAAATAAAATGATATGATATATTTCATAAATTCATATAAACATTCAACAAAAACGATATGAAATAACCAATAACCACTAAAAACGTTCAACCAAAATGATATGAAATAACCAATAACTATTAAAACGTTGAACCAAAAACCTCAAATATTAAAATTATGTCGAAAAGATTTAAATCCAACAAAGATTTTAATATATGTCGGTTTGGTTATGATGGGTATTGACACATTAATAACCATAACTGACCCGCTACCTTCGGTTTTTAAAAGTGTCATTAAACGACCAATCGGTTGTTTATTTGATTCGGTTTTTTTGTTTGATTTTGTCAGTTAATTCGGTTATGATTTGGTCAATTCTGTTTTTAATTTTTTCACACCCCCTACTTTAACATTTTACAGTTCACTCAAAGAAGTTTCAAGTTTGACCTGATTTTGACTCTAACCACAAAGCAAGAAACCGGTGATAGCAACCGATCAAACAGTCCATCATGGCGGAGACAGAACCCTACCCTCCGATCGATCCAACAAACTTCGACCTCATCGTCATCGGCACCGGTCTGCCGGAATCCATAATCGCCGCTGCCGCCTCCACCGCCGGCAAATCCGTCCTCCACCTCGACCCTAACCCCCACTACGGCTCCCACTACTCCTCCCTCTCTCTCCTCGACCTCACCTCCTTCCTCAACTCCCAAACCCTAAATCCCCAAAATTCCGGCACCGAAGACGCACCAGATCACACCACCGCTGTCAACGTCATCACTCGCACTATCTATTCCGATATCGAGATCAGCTGTTACGATGATTCGGTTACCGAACATTCTAGAAAGTTGAATTTGGATGTTGCAGGACCTAGGGTTTTGTTTTGTGCTGATGCTGCTGTTGATTTGTTGTTGAAATCGAGTGCTAATCAGTATGTTGAGTTTAAGAATATAGATGCGAGTTATGTGTGTGATGGAAATGGTGAGTTAGTGAGTGTGCCGGATTCGAAGAGTGCGGTTTTTAAGGATAGGACGTTGAAGTACAGTGAGAAGAATCAGTTGAATAGTTTTTTTAAGCTTGTGCAGGGGCATTTGGAAGCTGTTAGGGCTGGGGATAGTGGTGGTGATGATGGGAGGATCGTTTCGGATGAGGATTTGGATAGTCCGTTTGGTGTGTTTTTGGAGAAGATGAAGTTGCCTCCGAAGATTAAATCGTAATGTTTCTTTGCCTTTATGTTTCTCATTGTTGGTTGCCGATGACATCCGTTATAGTTAAATCATACCAATGTAATTTGATTAGGGAGATTGGATTTGATGGATTATGTAGGGTGTTTTTTATTGTTAATGTTATATTTTAGTATGCTGAAGTCTGGAAATAGGAAGCATAGTAGTTAATTAAGATATAGGTGACACACCGTTGAACAAGGTTTAATTGTTAAGAATTGCATATAGTGAGTTCTTATTTACAGTCGTTGATGAGTTGTATTTTTGTGTGGAAACTTGAAACATAGGAGTCAGGAAAAAAATGATGAATACAGTGCTATAGGTGATTTAGTTTGTTTTATTTTGTGATCTTGCTTGAAACTTTGTAGATTGTATGGACTTTTGAGTTCAAGTAAGACGCTTTTAGTTGACAATTAACAAGTCTTTGATGATTAGAAGTTATGGATTTTTTGGTTATGTGGAACCTTTGAACTTTGATATGCAAATTGTACTTTACGGATTTAAATTATGTTGCGGGAGTGAAGCCATTGTAATTCGTTATTGCATGCTCTACAATGTTCTAAGAAAATGGAATATCCTGTTGTACTTGTCTTATGTTCTTATATTTGTAGGATAATTCTTTATGCCATAGCCATGGTTGATTATGATCAAGATGCTGGAGAATCATGTAAAGACGTTCTCAGCACTAGAGATGGGATAGCTCGTTTAGCACTATACCACTCTTCTGTTGGAAGGTAGCTCTATATTTCGCTTGTCTTGTAGTTTTATTCTAATCTATTAACCTCATTCGTGAGATGCTTATTACTATCCTTGAATAAGGATTTAATAACTATTAACCTCATTCGTGCGATGCTTAATACTATTCTTGAATAAGGATTTAATAACCTGAATCATTAGCAATGATTTTAACCTACATTTTAGGATCGAAAGGATCTACATTTAAGTTGGATATAGTGACTGGAAAACTATTCGTCCTAAAGTTATTGTGTGCCAACTTTCTTGAAATTATGCTGTCTTATATGGCTATGTAGGTTTCCTAATGCACTTGGTGCATTGATCTATCCCCTATATGGCCAAGGAGAATTGCCACAAGCCTTTTGCCGCCGTGCTGCCGTCAAAGGGTGCCTCTATGTAAGTCTTGTAATCTTTTTAACTAAAGTTCAGGGAGAAGCATTTCAGGTCATATAACTATATTTTGTTTCAATTTTTTATATGGAATTATGAATCATCTCAACTTCCCTTATTACTGTTTATTTTACAGGTTTTGCGGATGCCAGTGATATCTTTTCTTTTGAACAAGGTTGGTACAAAAAAAAAATAATACTATTTTTAGTGTCATCTGAAAATCTGATTATTTTTTTTTTTTAAAAACTTGTCTATAATTTGTTAATGAAAATTGCAGGATAGTGGGGATTATAAAGGTGTCAAATTAATTTCCGGGCAGGAAATAACCAGCAATAAGCTGGTAGTGGATCCATCATTTATCCTGACCTCTTCACCTTCAGAATCAGTACATGATGTTTCAAAAGTCTTCGATGCCGGAGGAGTCGGTGGCAAGTTGGCCCGGTGTATATGCATAACAAAAGGCTCTATAAAACCAGACACATCCAGCTGTCTAGTCATATATCCTCCTAGATGTAAGATCACTTTCTAGTGTTATCATGTAGCTTTTGAATGTTTGGAGTTGCTATCTGATTTTGTTTTTTTTTTTTAATTAGCCTTGTACCCTGATCAGGCTACATCGATCCGAGTGCTCCAGCTTGGTAGCAGTTTGGGTGTTTGCCCCTCTGGCATGTAAGTTCTATGTTCATATTTATTTTCATTTTCTAATGTCATTAGATTATTAATGCTATGGTTGACATATCTTTATCTTTCAGGTTTGTTTTTTACGTTTCAGCTGTATGTGATAACGCCCTTGAAGGAAAAAAAGCTCTGCATGCAGTTATTGACAGTCTTTTCTCGGTACACACCTCGGGTACGGCTGAAAGCAGTTCCACTGATCAAATTGAGAGTACGGAAGTGAAACCCACTTTGCTTTGGAGTGCATTGTATATGCAAGATGTCATCGAGGTGTGCTTTTCTTGTTTTTATTCCACAAGCAACAAAAAAGAACTGCAAGACGCTTTTTATTTTTCGAAAAGAAAAGTTTGCATCTTTATGTTATGTAGTTAAGCTGCCTTTGTTGATCTTTTGATCCATAAATCAACTGTCTTTTTTTTAGGGTTCGATGGGACCTGTGGTTATGACCCCAACTCCAGATGGAAATCTGAACTACAATGGTCTTCTGCATACGACTTCAAAGGTATCTTGTTTCTCCTAGAATATGTTTGCTTATTTGCAAAAAATGACCCATGTAACCCAAGAATAGGTAGCTCTAAACATATGCTTTTGGTCAACTGAAAGTCAACATTGCATTTTGTCATAACATATTTATTTCGGAAATACCTTTTCTTTATAATGCTATGCTCAAACGTGGCAGCTGTTTCGGAAGCTGTACCCTGATGATGAATTCTTCCCAGAAACAAGCAACATAGAAACTTCTGAAAAGCTAGAAGACGATAGTGAACTGGCATAGAATCGTAGTGATGATAATAGTAGCAAACGGCACGAACAAAGGAATTTTTTGTTTTTGTTTTATATTTGTAAACAATTTTATATGTTGTATTCTATCAGTCATTAACTTAACCCCCTGCTGTGGTTGGAAATGTTTTTTGTTGGTATATTCACGTGGTGCGGGGCTCCTCAAGTGGTCCACCATGAAATGCCGCCATGTAAAGTGTTAAGAGGTGGAGCTTGTGTGTCGCTTCCAAATGGGTATAAACACAATAACAATGTTGGAGCCTAATCGTAGTATGCAAACGTTATGGATTTGATTCATTCTTTAGAAAATTCGGATTTGGTCTGTGACAAAATGTAACGTGTTTGATCCTTATCGTATGTTAAAAAACTATTAAATACTTATAAAATAAGATCTTACACTTGTACTTAACAGATTATGAGTTGGAAAGCTATATAAAAAAGTACAGAATTAGGAAAGGGAAAAAGTACATTTAAAAAATTATATTTTCCGCTGCCAGGACTCGAACCTGGGACTCCTGTGTTTAGTTGATTGTGCTACAGCGGAATACGTTACCTATAATGCGTTACAGTTTTATTTATACACCAAGAACACCGCAAGACAAATTTAATATACGACAAAAGGTTTGTGATTTTAAATATAAAACTTAATCTTTTATTTTCATGAATCAGTAGGTTAAACAATGATTAATGTTGCAACCTTCATAGATATATTTTTTAGTTATTAATTATGGCAAACGAAAACTTTAAAAATTATGCTAATAGAAGTTGCAACTTTTACACTGATATGTTATAAAACTTGAATTTATTTTGTTTGTATGATATAATGATAATACACTAAAATTTATAAACTATAAATACTCGAAAGCACCCAATTGATGACCATGCTTGAAATAAAAACACGACATAACAACCGCAAAGACACACATTCATAGTCTAAGGTTGAACGTAGTGGGGCGGTATAGCCCCTTATAGCGCCATTATCGCGCCGGGCACACCACCCCCCTAGGCGCCATGTTTCAGAAATTTGGGGGAGGCGCTATTATTATCGCGGCGTGAGGGAGGGAGGTTATCAAGCTTGGACCAATCAAAAAAAGGTTAATGTTTTTATAATTATTTAATAAAAACGAAAATTAATAATTAGGTATTGATGGGTAGGGGCTTTATGACTACGGGCTTAAATGCATAACGCCCCATAACGCCCACCCGCACACGTGGCGCGCCACATGTCGCATAACGCCCCCAAAAGGGCTTTATGACTACACATGGCCTAACAAACAAGTCAACTTATTTATCTACCTTGCTCGCTTATTAAGTGAAGAATCTCGATCATCTAAAGTTGACAAAACCTCCCCAAATAATTTAACAAGGATTTTGTACAATTCAATTTTCTCAAAAAGTGATGTTACATGTAAAAATCAATGATTACCTTGCGAGAATGAACTGAAGATAAGTTTTTGTATGATGAAAAATGATACGTGTCATCAACATTTTTAGAAGTTATTCCTACGTTTGCATTTGTTGCATGTTTACATATTCTACATATGCATGTTTCCATGTTTCCCTAATCTTTAGGAACCCTTTGCAAGTTTATATATTCTACGTAACTTGAAGCAAGGAGTAGGAATGAAAGTTTTAGAGATTAATCTCAAGTCTTCTTCTTCCATCTAATTTCTTTGGAGTTTGACCCACTCAACGGGTTATTTATCACAAATCCAATTGGTTCATATCAAAATATTAGATAAAATAAAGAGGTTCAAATGAAATTTGTAATCATCCACCCCTTTTAGGTGTGTAAATTTTATCTGGGATGAGAGCCGTTATTAATATGCAACTAAGACTAGAAATTTTATCGGTTTGAGAGGTCAGTTATAATCTGCAAAGGTTAATCTTCTTTCTCCTCGCCAAACTGTTAAAGGTTTGAATCTGGTCCCGCAAAACAACACAACATTCTGACACTCGTTACAAGGAGGATAGGTTGGGAGTTATCATTGTAACTACCTTCCGGCGTGAGAATAAGAACTTGTTTTGAGGATAATAAGTGTGTGTGTAAAGTTAGGCAGCCAGAGAGCGATCTTTAAACCTGGTAGAGTGGTAGGAAAATTCTCTATTTATAGCCGAGGTGTTGCGAAGGAGGTAGGAGCCAGCTGGGCCTTAGCCAGCTGTCAATTCTGGAGAATATCCATTTGGTCTCCTCTGGCAGGACAGGACCGTTAATTAGGACTAGGGCTGACTTGGCATGGTTTTATTCGCTCCACCTCAGCATCACCCAATAGTTCATGTTGGGTTGTCGCTAGCTGTCCTTTGAGGATCATGCGGCAGGATCTGAGGACCAATGATTGGTACCGCGTGTTGTCCTTTTTTCATTAGTTGTCTTATGTGTAC
Source organism: Helianthus annuus (assembly GCF_002127325.2). Lineage (NCBI taxonomy): Eukaryota > Viridiplantae > Streptophyta > Magnoliopsida > Asterales > Asteraceae > Helianthus > Helianthus annuus. Next base: position 115,021,662 of record NC_035446.2, read on the forward strand.
CTCCTGTCACTGTCGGGATTGACCCACATTTTTCACCAGCTCTGTCTGCTGGCATTCATGCTCTACTTGGGCGACGTTTCTTCGTTGATAAGGTTCCTCGCATGCGCGTCCACACATGCTCTTTGGGACCATACCCCTTCAAAAGCGAATTCTAAAATTGGAAACATTTTGTAAAAGAATACATTTTTTGCTTAAGAACCTAACACATGAAGAAATGGTGACACATGTGTCTTGTATACGATTTGCATAAGACACACAGTCACACAAATTTAAGGTTGAAGTGAGTTTACTGATAATAAAACCCTTCAAAGTATATTGATTTTTATGTACTTGTCAAAATTGAAAAGTTAAACTAAGTTAAACCCTAAATCACATATCGCATACAATTTGAGAAATGCCAAAAAAATCACAAAGATATATGCAGAATTATTTATCCCAAGACTTTCTAATAGAGTAAATTACGATTTTGGCCCCTGTTGTTATATCACTTTTACCCTTTTAGCCCAAAAAATATTTTTTAATATATGAGCCCCCAACGTCTTTTTTCTAACCCTTTTGGCTCCTAACACTAACCTCATCCATTAAATGTTAGGGGCCAAAAGGGTTAGAAAAAAAGACGTTAGGGGCCAAAAGGGTTAGAAAAAAAGACGTTGGGGGCTTATATGTTAAAAAAATTCTTTTTTAGGCTAAAAGGGTAAAAGTGATATAACCATAGGGGCCAAAATCATAATTTACTCCTTTCTAATATTTTGACAAAACCAAAACTTAGAAAACCATGTTTGTATAATCTACAATAAACAAGAAAAATGGGGTCTTAAGCACGACTTATTTTTCATACAGTCGAACCAACCTTAAGCAACATCCATGCAACTTTTATCAATATGCTAAAGTGAGACTTTAATACGGTAAAACTGATTTAAAAGATTACAAATAAAATGACATGTTTTTTTTTTTTGTATAATACTAACCCCTAAATACACTTCTGCATTTCTTTTGAATAGGCAACGAATAAAAGCCCGGCCACTCGACGTAACCTAATGACAAAAGGCGACCCCATATGCCTAGGGCTGTCCAAAAAGCTCGCGGCTCGGAACTCGCTCGGATTTAGCTTGGAAAAAGCTCGCTCGTTATGGGCTTATGGCTTGGCTTGAAAGTGAGCCGGGTCGGCTCGGCTCGGTTAGAAAGTGAGCCTAGCTCAGCTCGACTCGTGACGAGCCAAATTGGCTCGGTTTGGCTCGCTTGGTAGCTCGGCTCGACTTAGCTCGAATTATTTTACTTATAATATATTTTATTTTTATATACATATAATATATTACAAAAAGTGATTATTATTTACATGTATTTAGGCTTGTATTGTAGTTTGATATCTATGATATATTTAAAGGTTGATTGTCGTGCTAATGAACAAATATTGTATTTACTTGAAATATAAAACTTATTTTGCGTTGTTGAACGTGATTTTGGCTTGTAATGTATTAGGTCGAACGTATTTTAAATATGTTCTTTTGAAGTATTGAATAATATTTAAGAATAATTAATTTTGAGAGATATGTATTAATTTTTATTTTTAAAAGCGAGCAAAACCAAGCCAAGCCGAGTCAGCTTGGTTTAAAACCAAGTGGAGCACGAGCTTAGATTTTCAGCTCGGTTTTGTAAACAACAACAGATCTGAAGAATATAACCAAGAAATAGCGACAAAAAACGTGGAGAAAACTTTTATTTAACCCAAACCGAAAAAACCCCCAAATACCCAAGATCTTACAGAAACAGTAAGATCGGAACAATACAAGATCCGCAGATCAGACGATAATCATCAATTGATGATTAACAACAGAAATACAGAAATACAACCTCAGATCTCTCAAAATAGTGAGAGAGACTCAAGAACAACGACTGTGATAACAAACCCTAGAAAACAAACTAAGAGACTGAACAAGATAACAAAACAAATGAGAGAGATATGAGTCTCCGGAACCTTCAGCTCTTTTATATCAATTCCAAAACATACTTGCACTTAGAACCCTCAACAATGGAGCATGAAGATCGCGGTCCCTTAAATATTACGCTTTTAGTCCTTATGGCATTAATACTTGACAACAGAACCTTTGAACTTTCAGTAACGTTATAACTCAGCCCCTCGATTTTGGTTACCTGTTCCACAACTCATATTACACGTTAAAACGATTCACTTTGAACAAATAAATGACAATATAACCATAGACATATTTTAACACTCCCCCTTCATTTATTTGTTATACAAATCAACCATTCCCAGTTCTTTACAAAAAAACTCGTGTTGAACAGAATTTAAGCCCTTGGTAAATATATCTGCAACCTGTTGCTCAGTGTCAACCTTCTCAGGTAAAACTAAGCCATCAGCGATTTTTTCTCTTAAAAAATGCAAATCTAACTCAAAGTGTTTAGTCCTTTCGTGAAACACAGGATTCAACGAAATTGATATAGCAGATTTACTATCTGAATACAACTTCAAAGGCAAATCACATTTCAGATTTAATTCACTCATAACATTTTTAATCCACAACATCTCACATACAGTAGAACACATAGCTCTATATTCAGCCTCGGCTGATGACCTGGATACGACACTCTGTTTTTTACTTTTCCAGGAAATCAATGAATTTCCCAAAAAAAAAAATACAAAACCCAGTTATTGACTTCATATTATTTATATTCTTAGCCCAATCAGAATCAGCAAAGCTGATTATATCAAAATGTTCACTCGTTTTGAAACATAAACCTCTTCCAGGAGACAATTTCAGGTATCTAAGTAACCTTAACTGTAACGCCCCAAAACTCGAGTCTAAATATTTTGTTTTGACATTTTATTAGGTTGGCATGAGTAAGTAGGATTTATTGTTCAAGTGGGTTATTTCACTAACAACCAAGTTATCTAACTTGGTTTGATAGTGTTGGCTATAGATTGAGAGTGGAAAAACAATGGGGCCAACTATGTTTAATTTACAATCATAAGGGACTAATGTGGGTTAAAAGGGAAGTTGGGATATTATAAGAAAATATCAACACACACAAACACACATTCGTGTGTGTTCTACGTCGATTAGAAGCTCCCAAAGGAGCCAAACCCTAGTTCAAGCTTATTTGCTCAAATTGAAAGGGGAATTCAACCCAAATCTAATGCATGTACCCGAATTCTTAGTCATCTAGCCCTAAAGATCACTTGGTAAGTTGTAATTTTTGATTTGGTGATTTTGATATGAAGTGGGTTTTGACCAACCCGCGAATTGGTATAAAATTGAGCATGAGAATGTATTAATATCATGATATAAAGCATAGATTACACGTGGTTTAGGTTAATTATATGATTAGAGATGAAAACCCACTTGTGGTAGTGAAGATGATGTTATGGATAATCATGTATGCTTAATTGTTGTGTAAAGTTTATGTATGATATTGTATGTAATGAGTAATTGTTAGTTAATTTGGGTATATTATGAGAATTATATGATTCAAGTGGAATTTGATGATGTTGATATGAACTAGTAAGAATATGCAATGAATGCTTGTACATAATGTTTTGTTAGTAGTACACCCGCCAAGTGTTCGATGAAATGCCTAAGAGAGCAAAATTGTGAAATTATATGAAAGTTGTGGGTAAGTATGCATAGAAGGTGCTTATGGTGTAGCTGTTAGCAAAATAATAAGTTAAGTGTGCTTAAGGTGGAGTCCATATGAGAATGCGGATTTGAATGTATGGTTTGGTAAAATTATGCATTAAGAACTTGTACCTTATGCTTCAATGGTGTGATGCTCGCCATGTAATTGATGCGCTTGATTTATGGTGATTAAGAGTAAATGTGTACGAATGTGAAATGAATAGTTTATTGATAAGTGATAATGTTGGAGTTATGTCGTGTACGTATGTAAGATGATAATTTTGATTAATTGAATGTTGAACAATGCGGTTGTCGAATGTAGAGTTATGAAAACATAAGTATGTGTATATTGTGTATGTGACTAGGTGATCATGTAGTTGTATGTGTTATACAACATTGTGTATGAAATTAATATGATGTCATTAATATGGTCTATTATATCAACATAAATGCGTGTTCGAAATTGGAAGTTATATGCTAGAAGGTTGACTTTCTGAAAGTCAACAGAGAATCTATAGCATGGTTAGGCATTTTGACACAAATATAAGAATCGAGAGATCATGGAATATGTGTTAGATCAATTATGTGTTATGTGTGATAACGAATTTAGATTTCAAGGATATTGAAACTATGTGGTTGACCAATCATGTCGTATGCGTGTTAGTGAAAGTCAATGTAGATAAGAGTTGGAAAATATGTGTTAATATGAATGAGCATGAATACTAACATTATTATGGCATGACGGCATGAAAGAATAGGAACCACACTAGCATGGACCAAGCATGGAAGGCTAACGGGTCAAGATGAGGCAAGCAAGCGGGTATGAACACGGATGCACAAGGTAAGTGATTTCCGTAATCACTTCTTAGTTTGTTTAAGTAATATAATGTTTTAATTAATTAAACATGATGTTGAGATCAAATATGTGATGAAGTCCTTCGTCGTAAATGATGGGAATAAAGTTGACCAAAACGCCCTTGATGGGTATATTGGGCAAACGATCTTAAAAGTAGTTTAGAAACAAGCTAATCGATTGGTGTAATGTTTTGGTCAAGTATGAAAGTGAGGAGTATGGGGTTTTGTATGTCGTAGACCTTTTTATGCACGAATACCCATAACGTGTAACACCCCAAAGATAAAAGACACAATAAATAATAATAAACTAAATGTGGGATCCTAAAGAATATGTAGTAATATGGTACCTAAATGTGGGATCCTAAAGAATATGTAGTAGTATGGTACCTAAATGTGGGATCCTAAAGAATATGTAGTAGTATGGTACCTAAATGTGGGATCCTAAAGAATATGTAGTAGTATGGTACCTAAATGTGGGATCCTAAAGAATATGTAGTAGTATGGTACCTAAATGTGGGATCCTAAAGAATATGTAGTAGTATGGTACCTAAATGTGGGATCCTAAAGAATATGTAGTAGTATGGTACCTAAATGTGGGATCCTAAAGAATATGTAGTAGTATGGTACCTAAATATGGGATCCTAAAGAATATGTAGTAATATGGTACCTAAATGTGGGATCCTAAAGAATATGTAGTAATATGGTACCTAAATGTGGGATCCTAAAGAATATGTAGTAATATGGTACCTAAATGTGGGATCCTAAAGAATATGTATTAATATGGTACCTAAATGCGGGATTCTAAGTTAAGAATTTCCTTAACCCGGAGGTAGGATTTTAAGTTAATATGATAGAATGTGAATTTACAAGCATGTAGGAAGAAACGAGAGGTTAAACGGTTAAACGGTTCAAAAGTTATGCGCGTTTTAGCGCGTACGAACGACAAAACAACATCAGTTTTGCCAGACGCCTTATTTAGCTGTTTACGGGTGTTTCTGACTACGGGTAAAGGCAAGGCCCGTCGCCGACGCCTCTAGGGCCGTCGCCGACGGCCTCCCCAAGTCTCAAAAGCTGAAATCTTGTTATTTAAGTTGATTTATGTATCGTAGGCTTCGGTTTGTTACCCGTGGACTACGGCGGGTTTTCTAAACATGATTTGATCGATCCTTAGATGTTTATGGGCTATAAATCAAAGTCTAAGTCCCATGTGAATATTGTAGGATTATGTAAAGATGTAGGAAAGGTATGTACGTATGTAGTTGTGTATGTATGTATGTGTAAAGACATATATGAGGGTATGCACGTAAGTAAAGTTGTAGGAAAGGCATGTGTGTATGTAGATGTGTATGTATGTTTGTATGTAAGTACGTATGCATGCGTGAATTGATATGTTCGAATTTAACGTTACTAATTATGCGTTTGAGGTCGGTATGTAATGCAGGAATGAGTACATCGGATTCTTATGAAATTTAAGCCCAACCCGGAATAAGAGGATGAGTAAGGATAGTTGGATGAACTAAAGTTAAATTGTCAAACGTTATTCAATCCTTAATTATATGAGTTTTAATGTTATATGATGTTTTCGTTGACTAATGGCTAAGTTGTATGTGACGCCCACAGGTGATACACGGACTTCTTCTACTACTTAGGAGGCGAAGCGGACGTAAATCGAGTCAAGAGCAAGGATTGCACGGATAGATCGACCATATAGTTGAAATATATAACGTCTAGAAATGTAAATTTTTAAAGCTCTTTTCCGCTGCGTCATTTTTAAGGTAAAACGTGTTAGGGCGTAACAAGTTGGTATCAGAGCCCTGGTTTGAGAGAATCAAGTAACAGGAGGTAAATACTTGAACTCAAACCGGTGCTCTCGTGACCAAGAACCCGTGCAATCCAAGACTCGATCGAGGCCTAAAGGCAAAAGCGAATGTAAGTATGTATTAGATTATGTATTTGAAGGAAACTAATAGTATGTTTTGTGAAGGGAAAGCGCAATTGTTGGAAGAGATGATCCGTGAATGCGGTCTAGGACCGGTATCGAGGCAAGTAATGAAACGAATTAACCCCAGGTACGTAAACCTAGCGTATGGGCGTATGAAATGGTATGGTTAAGCCAGTTGAAAGAAAAATTTTGAACAAATTATGATAACGACGTGGTAAATAAGTTTTGAAAATGTTACACGAGCCGAAACTAAATTCTTCGGACATAAGGTGGCGATTACGCGAAGACACGAAACTAGTACGTGGAATGTGTACCTGGCCAGTACACAAGAAATGTATGACGTTCGTGAGACCGTGATAATTATCACAGGTATGTCCGATAGAGTTTGGTAGCAACTAGGCGTGTGGGTGAAATGGGTAGTAGGACTCTCGGGGGATTAAGAGTACTTTGTATGAATGAAAGATGTGAATGCAATGCTTAAATCCGCGAGACGGATTCAAGGACTGAAATATGCGAATGCAATGCTTGAATCCGCGAGACGGATTCAAGAAATGAAAGATACGAATGATGCAAATCCCTTGCGGATTTGGTTATGATAGCGAATGCTATAATAAGCTATGCAAGTCGACCGGTTCAAGTTGAACGAGTCGAGTAAGGATAAGGTACCATCCGTTTAGAACGGGTGATCGTGAATGCAATAACGAATGTATGAAGTTCAATCCGTTATACGGATAGAACGAAAGATTTATGTTGAAAGCAATTAACCCGATGTGACCGGGTCGTAAGCGGTATGCTTGAATCTCATTATGAGAGTATATGCCATTACCCCTTTAATTGGGTAATCGAATGTGTAAAGGAAATGAAAGTATATGAGCAAATGGAACTAAAATGTTAAGTATTGTAAGCGAAATAAGTATTATGACTAACTTTTAAAACGGGAAGGCAAGTGTTTGCGAGGAAACACTGGAACAGTGAAGCGATGAGATCGTAAGCATGTCTGAATTGAAAAGGAGTACAAACATGTACTTCGATACGTATGTATATATAAATAATAAAAATGATATATTAAGAAATGGCCATGTATTGACCCGTTATGAATAGATCTAACCCACTAATGTCTTAAGAAGGAATTGAGAAAGTATTGATATATAAATGAGGTGATGTGATAAACCACATGTCTGAATGAGATCGAATGAAATGTGTAAATCCCAAATTTTATAATGAGATTGGCAGTAATCATGATGCAATAAAGCTACCTAGGACGGTGAAAGAATGCTCAAGAATGGAAGCTCATGTTACCAGATGGACAAGATCAACCCTGTTAAGATACGGGATCGTGAAGGAGCAAGACAACTCGGGTTGTTAAACGTTGGCCCGTGCCAAATTAGCGAGGTTAGTAACTGGTTTAACTTGTGGATGTTAAATAGAAAGTTACGTATTGATTAATACTTCTATGCGAACTAATGGTATTGAACTTGAATGCTCGTAACTGTGGAAGTTCTGATAAAATATAAGAGACGGAAAATATTGTCAAGAAATGCTAACTTTGATGCTAGGCTTGTTGGCCATGTTCATTTGAACAAAGCATTGTAGAAAAGATACGCATGGCATAAATAACGATAGTAACCATGGAAATAATGCTTAGTCTCCATGGTAAGTACGGATAAGTAGGTTTGAGAAGGGTGATTTTGGTAGTAATAGAAGTCCTTGAATGATTATGGTATGTGTGTAATAGTATATCGACCCCTTCTAAAGAGCTTAAAGGTAATCAGAAGTAATGATAGTAATGAAATGTTGAGGATGGCTCATAGTGAAGAAAATGAAAGATAGCATATGAGGTATGAGTGGTATAAATAAATCGATTTATTTCGATTAGCAAATATATGAAGGTAATATGCTTATATAGGAAGTTAGAAACAAGCCTCAGACTTAGGTTTGTATGATTAATAATTGTATACAATTCGAATAAAATTCGATAAATGAAACGCTAGTGATGATATGTGCTAAGTGCTGGTATTATAAAGTAAGAGGCACTAATAAGAGCTCTGGAGCAGAATCTAACATAAGTATTGTGAACGAATAACTTGAAAGGGTTAAGAGTAGTTTTGGTTTGGTTTGGTTTGAATGAGAAAGGTTTCGGGGACGAAACCTCATTTAAGGAGGGTAGACTTGTAACGCCCCAAAACTCGAGTCTAAATATTTTATTTTGACATTTTATTAGGTTGGCATGAGTAAGTAGGATTTATTGTTCAAGTGGGTTATTTCACTAACAACCAAGTTATCTAACTTGGTTTGATAGTGTTGGCTATAGATTGAGAGTGGAAAAACAATGGGGCCAACTATGTTTAATTTACAATCATAAGGGACTAATGTAGGTTAAAAGGGAAGTTGGGATATTATAAGAAAATATCAACACACACAAACACACATTCGTGTGTGTTCTACGTCGATTAGAAGCTCCCAAAGGAGCCAAACCCTAGTTCAAGCTTATTTGCTCAAATTGAAAGGGGAATTCAACCCAAATCTAATGCATGTACCCGAATTCTTAGTCATCTAGCCCTAAAGATCACTTGGTAAGTTGTAATTTTTGATTTGGTGATTTTGATATGAAGTGGGTTTTGACCAACCCGCGAATTGGTATGAAATTGAGCATGAGAATGTATTAATATCATGATATAAAGCATAGATTACACGTGGTTTAGGTTAATTATATGATTAGAGATGAAAACCCACTTGTGGTAGTGAAGATGATGTTATGGATAATCATGTATGCTTAATTGTTGTGTAAAGTTTATGTATGATATTGTATGTAATGAGTAATTGTTAGTTAATTTGGGTATATTATGAGAATTATATGATTCAAGTGGAATTTGATGATGTTGATATGAACTAGTAAGAATATGCAATGAATGCTTGTACATAATGTTTTGTTAGTAGTACACCCCCAAGTGTTCGATGAAATGCCTAAGAGAGCAAAATTGTGAAATTATATGAAAGTTGTGGGTAAGTATGCATAGAAGGTGCTTATGGTGTAGCCGTTAGCAAAATAATAAGTTAAGTGTGCTTAAGGTGGAGTCCATATGAGAATTCGGATTTGAATGTATGGTTTGGTAAAATTATGCATTAAGAACTTGTACCTTATGCTTCAATGGTGTGATGCTCGCCATGTAATTGATGCGCTTGATTTATGGTGATTAAGAGTAAATGTGTACGAATGTGAAATGAATAGTTTATTGATAAGTGATAATGTTGGAGTTATGTCGTGTACGTATGTAAGATGATAATTTTGATTAATTGAATGTTGAACAATGCGGTTGTCGAATGAAGAGTTATGAAAACATAAGTATGTGTATATTGTGTATGTGACTAGGTGATCATGTAGTTGTATGTGTTATACAACATTGTGTATGAAATTAATATGATGTCATTAATATGGTCTATTATATCAACATAAATGCGTGTTCGAAATTGGAAGTTATATGCTAGAATGTTGACTTTCTGAAAGTCAACAGAGAATCTATAGCATGGTTAGGCATTTTGACACAAATATAAGAATCGAGAGATCATGGAATATGTGTTAGATCAATTATGTGTTATGTGTGATAACGAATTTAGATTTCAAGGATATTGAAACTATGTGGTTGACCAATCATGTCGTATGCGTGTTAGTGAAAGTCAATGTAGATAAGAGTTGGAAAATATGTGTTAATATGAATGAGCATGAATACTAACATTATTATGGCATGACGGCATGAAAGAATAGGAACCACACTAGCATGGACCAAGCATGGAAGGCTAACGGGTCAAGATGAGGCAAGCAAGCGGGTATGAACACGGATGCACAAGGTAAGTGATTTCCGTAATCACTTCTTAGTTTGTTTAAGTAATATAATGTTTTAATTAATTAAACATGATGTTGAGATCAAATATGTGATGAAGTCCTTCGTCGTAAATGATGGGAATAAAGTTGACCAAAACGCCCTTGATGGGTATATTGGGCAAACGATCTTAAAAGTAGTTTAGAAACAAGCTAATCGATTGGTGTAATGTTTTGGTCAAGTATGAAAGTGAGGAGTATGGGGTTTTGTATGTCGTAGACCTTTTTATGCACGAATACCCATAACGTGTAACACCCCAAAGATAAAAGACACAATAAATAATAATAAACTAAATGTGGGATCCTAAAGAATATGTAGTAATATGGTACCTAAATGTGGGATCCTAAAGAATATGTAGTAATATGGTACCTAAATGTGGGATCCTAAAGAATATGTAGTAATATGGTACCTAAATGTGGGATCCTAAAGAATATGTAGTAATATGGTACCTAAATGTGGGATCCTAAAGAATATGTAGTAATATGGTACCTAAATGTGGGATCCTAAAGAATATGTAGTAGTATGGTACCTAAATGTGGGATCCTAAAGAATATGTAGTAATATGGTACCTAAATGTGGGATCCTAAAGAATATGTAGTAATATGGTACCTAAATGTGGGATCCTAAAGAATATGTAGTAATATGGTACCTAAATGTGGGATCCTAAAGAATATGTAGTAATATGGTACCTAAATGTGGGATCCTAAAGAATATGTAGTAATATGGTACCTAAATGCGGGATTCTAAGTTAAGAATTTCCTTAATCCGGAGGTAGGATTTTAAGTTAATATGATAGAATGTGAATTTACAAGCATGTAGGAAGAAACGAGAGGTTAAACGGTTAAACGGTTCAAAAGTTATGCGCGTTTTAGCGCGTACGAACGACAAAACAACATCAGTTTTGCCAGACGCCTTATTTAGCTGTTTACGGGTGTTTCTGACTACGGGTAAAGGCAAGGCCCGTCGCCGACGCCTCTAGGGCCGTCGCCGATGGCCTCCCCAAGTCTCAAAAGCTGAAATCTTGTTATTTAAGTTGATTTATGTATCGTAGGCTTCGGTTTGTTACCCGTGGACTACGGCGGGTTTTCTAAACATGATTTGATCGATCCTTAGATGTTTATGGGCTATAAATCAAAGTCTAAGTCCCATGTAAATATTGTAGGATTATGTAAAGATGTAGGAAAGGTATGTACGTATGTAGTTGTGTATGTATGTATGTATGTGTAAAGACATATATGAGGGTATGCACGTAAGTAAAGTTGTAGGAAAGGCATGTGTGTATGTAGATGTGTATGTATGTTTGTATGTAAGTACGTATGCATGCGTGAATTGATATGTTTGAATTTAACGTTACTAATTATGCGTTTGAGGTCGGTATGTAATGCAGGAATGAGTACATCGGATTCTTATGAAATTTAAGCCCAACCCGGAATAAGAGGATGAGTAAGGATAGTTGGATGAACTAAAGTTAAATTGTCAAACGTTATTCAATCCTTAATTATATGAGTTTTAATGTTATATGATGTTTTCGTTGACTAATGGCTAAGTTGTATGTGACGCCCACAGGTGATACACGGACTTCTTCTACTACTTAGGAGGCGAAGCGGACGTAAATCGAGTCAAGAGCAAGGATTGCACGGATAGATCGACCATATAGTTGAAATATATAACGTCTAGAAATGTAAATTTTTAAAGCTCTTTTCCGCTGCGTCATTTTTAAGGTAAAACGTGTTAGGGCGTAACATTAACGCAACCTTTAAATGTAACTCCAAAGGTTTATGCATAAACTGACTAAGATATTGCACTGCATAACTAATATCAGGCCTTGTCAAAGACAAATATATTAATTTACCAACAAGTCTTTGATATCCAGTGATATCTTTCAATTCACTTTGATTTTTAACATCTTTTGTATTTACTATATGATTTAACTCTATCGGTGTCGAAACAGGCTTACACCCTAAATATCCAAACTCATTCAACAATTCTAAACAATATTTCCTTTGATTTAAACAAATACTTTGATTATCATATAACACTTCTATTCCTAAAAAATGTTTTAAGATACCTAAATCTTTGATTTTAAAGTTACCACTTAAAATATCTTTAACTCTACTTATCTCTTGTTCATTGTTACCAGTTATAACAATGTCATCTACATAAACAAGTAAAACGACAAACACATCAGATTTATTCAAAACAAACAAAGAATGATCACATATACTTTGTTTGAAACCAATATTAAACAAGACTTCAACCAGTTTCTCATTCCATTTCCTAGGCGCCTGTTTTAAACCATATAGAGATTTAACTAATTTACAAACTTTAGTTTCATCTTTCGAAAAATAACCTTGAGGCAATTGCATATACGCATCTTCTTTTATTGACCCATACAAAAAAGCATTATTGATATCTAGCTGAAAAAGTTTCCAATTATTTCTAACTGCTAAACTTAAAATAATTCTAACTGTTATCATTTTGACAACTGGTGAGAAGGTCTCACTACCCTCTCTTTGACTATAACCTTTTGCAACTAACCTAGCTTTATATCTCTCAACCTCACCATTTGACTTATATTTTACTTTATACACCCATTTGCACCCTATAGCCTTTCTATCACTAGGAAGATCAGATAACACCCAAGTATTATTATTATTATGTAAAGCTTCCATTTCAGAATTCATAGCTTCGACCCATCTTGGATCTTTTGAAGCTTCATAATACGAAGTAGGTTCAACAATTTTATTTAAACTATTAACAAAGCAGAAGTTATCAGCCGACAAACAAGAATAATTAACAACTTTATCTATCCCGTATTTGACCTTCCCATCTAACACGAACCCATCTAATTTTTTTGGTAAAGTAACACTTCTACTAGACCTTCTAACAACTGGAACATTGCCCTCAGATTGGTTGGTCTCAACATTTGACATCTCACTGTCCTCAACCACACCAGAATTCCCACTACTACTACCTAACTCCCTATCTAAAGTTGATACATTTTGATCAACTTGACTAGTAGTGGCAGATGTAGAAGGGTCAACTGGTCGGTGATCATCACTAAGAATGTCATGAGAACCAGATACCCTTTCTTCATCATTGGGACTTTGAGAAACATTAGGTGTAAGTGTTTCGTAACAGTCAAAGAAGTTAATGTGATTTAACTCATTATTAACATCAGAATTTATATTGTTCCAGTTTTTTGTTTTAAAAGGATACATACTTTCAAAAAACTTAACATCCCTTGAGTATAAAACTTTTTTCTCATCAAGGTTCCATAATTTGTACCCTTTTCTAACATTTGAATACCCAATTAAAACGCACTTATCAGCATGATAAGCGAATTTATCAGTCTCATCTAAGACTGTACTAAAACATAAACACCCAAAGTTTCTTAAATGGGAAAGGGTAGGCTTAAAACCAAACACAACCTCATACGGACTCTTACCAATTAACACAGACGAAGGAATCCTGTTAATAATATAAACAGCAGTTAGCACACAGTCAGACCAGAATCTTAAAGGTAAGCCTCCTTGATACATTAAAGCCCTGGCTATGTTAAGTAAATGTCAACACAACCTCATACGGACTCTTACCAATTAACACAGACGAAGGAATCCTGTTAATAATATAAACAGCAGTTAGCACACAGTCAGACCAGAATCTTAAAGGTAAGCCTCCTTGATACATTAAAGCCCTGGCTATGTTAAGTAAATGTCTATGCTTCATTTCCACCACACCATTCTGCTGTGGTGTATAAGGACAACTAGTTTGATGTAAAATACCTTTTTTCTTTACAAAACATATTCATTTTATAATTAACAAATTCAGTTCCATTATCGCTTCTGAACATTTTTATTTTTACTTTAAATTGTGTTAATATTAACTCATATAAACTAGTTATGTTTTCAAACACTTCAATTTTACTTTTGAGTAAATAACACCAAACGGTTCTAGAAAAATCATCAACAACTGTAAGAAAGTATTTATATCCTTCATAACTAGTAATTTTATAAGGACCCCAAACATCTAAATGAATTAAATCACCTATACTTTTGGATTTATGTTCACTTAATGGAAATGGAACTCTAATTTGTTTAGCCCTATGACAGATTTCACAAACACCATGTTCAGCAGATTTTATACCAAGACTATCTTTTAACACAGCCAAGACTTGATCAGAAGGATGACCTAACCTACTATGCCACATATCAGATAACACACTACTATTAAAACATGTATTAATAGTATTACCATTTAAACCTAGAAAATACAACCCATGTTCCTGTCTACCAGTCACCAGGATTTTCCTTAATTTGGAATCCTATAAAACACAATTTTCTTCATTAAATAAAACCGTTATTCCATTATCTTTTCCTAGTCTATGAACAGATAAAAGATTCACATTGTAGTCAGGAACATAAAAAACATCTTTTATAACAACATTATTTAAAAGTTTCAAGTCTCCAATTTTAACTACTTTAACACTTGTTCAATTTGGATGACAAACTTTTAAATCAAACTCAGACATATCTATACAATTAAAAAGATCTTTATCAGTTTTAATCATATGTTGTGTGGCACCAGAATCTACTATCCAATTATAGCTACAACACAATGAACTAACAGCAGAACAACTTATGAAATTAGACTGACCTCCTACATTCATCCTTGACTGATCAGACTCAGCCTTTCCATCAACAAGACTCAGCAGTTTAGATATCTGCTCAGATGTAAAAGGTAAAGAACCACCAGAACTAGATGAGCCAACAACAGCATTAGACTTATTAGACACATTATTTTTAACAAATTGTCCTGTTCTTTTCTTCATTCCAGGAGGATATCCAGTTATTTCAAAACATCTATCAACAGTGTGTCCTATCATATTACAATGAGTACATTTTAAATTGGGATTAGGTCCTCGAGGAAATCTTTTTTTATTATCAAAAGATTGATTAGGTTTAGACACAAACGAAACATTTTGCCCTTTTGAACTATTACCAACATTTCTATGTGACTCTTCCCTAGATATGATAGAAAAAGCTACCTTAACAGATCGAAATGGCTCTCTTGTTAACAGGTTAGTTCTAACAGGCTGATAAACATCATCAAGACCCATTAGGAACTGCATTAACTTTATTAATGTTGTAAAATCATTATAGTCCTTTGCTGCTTGACAAGAACATGAAGGCAAATGAAGCATAGCATCAAATTGCTTCCACATTGTTGTCAATTTATTATAATACTCAGCAACAGAACTACCATTTTGAGAAACAGAATTTATTTTCTTGTATAAGTCGTAAACAACAGAGCCATCTACCTTATCATATGTTTCTTTTAAATCAGTCCATACCTCAGCAGCTAATTTCGAAAACACTTGTCCTAAAAACAACTCTTCTGACACAGAATTTAACAACCAAGTAAGGACCACAGAGTTACACCTATCCCACTGGCTAGCCAAAACAGGATCATCTTTAGATTTTATACATTTACCATCTATGAATCCATTTTTATTTTCTAGCCTCTAATGCTAATTTCATCGCACTTGACCAGACAGAATAGTTCTCAGTTCCTTTCAACTTAATACTCACAATAGTTAAGGAACTTGAATCACTAGGATGCAAATAAAGAGGATCACCTAGATCAAGTTTGCTAATCAAAGTCACAGAAGAACCAGGTACATCATCACCACTCATATTGACCAAACAAACAACAAATACTCACAAACAGTGAATAACAACACAAGACAAATAAGAACAAACCCTAAGGCAAAGCTGTGTCAGGGACCAGATTCTAGGTTCGTCACTCAAGGTGCCTAGACAGGCCTTTACACAGGAGCCAATACCTAAGAACACAAGAGAACAGAACTAATGCAAGAACTAATGCAAGAAACAACAATATAACACAAGAGAACAAAACTAATGCAAGATAACACAAGAGAACAGAACTAATGCAAGAAACAACAATAACAAACAATTAATAATGCCGGACCTCACTACCCCGACTTCAACTAATCCAACAACAGAAAATAAAGAGAAGGATAGGAACGATCTTACAGCGGGTGCTTATAACTTCCTTCAAATAGACCTGAGTATGTAACCTTCTAGGGTTACAATATCACAGATCAGCAAGAACCACAATCTGGTCAGTTTGCCCTATAATCAACAAGTGATTATAAGGACCAACACAGATCTTCACAGCACACCAGAACGGCAACAAACCTCCAATCGCACACCAAACCCTAGATCTAGGGTTACAACTCCAGAATCACAAGCACAATAACCCAACAGGTTTCAGAGAACAGAAACCCTAACTCCAAGAACAATCGACGACAGTGAAAAAGAACGAAGCGGAAGACGGAAATCAAGAGCAATATTGCTCTGATACCATGTAAACAACAACAGATCTGAAGAATATAACCAAGAAATAGCGACAAAAAACGTGGAGAAAACTTTTATTTAACCCAAACCGAAAAAACCCCCAAATACCCAAGATCTTACAGAAACAGTAAGATCGGAACAATACAAGATCCGCAGATCAGACGATAATCATCAACTAATGATTAACAACAGAAATACAGAAATACAACCTCAGATCTCTAAAAATAGTGAGAGAGACTCAAGAACAACGACTGTGATAACAAACCCTAGAAAACAAACTAAGAGACTGAACAAGATAACAAAACAAATGAGAGAGATATGAGTCTCCGGAACCTTCAGCTCTTTTATATCAATTCCAAAACATACTTGCACTTAGAACCCTCAACAATGGAGCATGAAGATCGCGGTCTGTTACGTGAAGAATAATAGTTTAGGGTTATTTTACTAATTATTAGTAGTTTAGGGGTATCTTATGTAAGTTTCTATCTATTTATGTGGATGTTACGTATGGAATGAAATCAAGCAGAATTTGAGTCAAATATCTCTCTATCTCTTAGTTTTCTTCTTCTCCAAGGTTTTAACCTATCAAGGGTATCAGAGCCAGCCGATACCTCATCGGAGCTCTTCCGCCGCCGCCATGACGAACACCCGTAACAACGAGATTGATAACATACTGAAGTTCCACGATAGGGTCATCAACGAGATCCAGACGGCGTTATCGGCTTTGATGAAACAGCAGGAGCAGGCTTCGAAACAGCAGGAGGAAATCCTCAAGGCTGTGCGGGACAGATCTCAGTCGTCCGGCAGTTCTTTTGGATCCTTCTCCGGTCCAGACAACGATTCCAGGGGTTCTAAACCCTTTCGGATCGGAAAAATCGAGTTTCCCAAGTTCTCCGACGCGTTGTTTGAAGACCCACCGGAAGAGATGGCTTCGCTACAACAAACTGGTACGTTACAGGAATTGAACACCGCTTTTGATTCGTTATTAAACAAGGTGACGTTGAGTGAAACCCAGGCCATGAGTTTGTATATCAAAGCCCTCAAGCCGGACATCCGGGGCCCGGTTAAAATGTTCAAGCCACATACTTTGCACGAAGCGTATGGGTTGGCGAAAACACAGGCTCTTAACAATGAAACCCTAGAAGAGAAGTTTACGGGGGGGAAATGGAACGGAGGTACCAAACCCACTGCTACAAAAATTACCCCACCCACAAATCTTTTTGGTGCCTGTTTAAAGGCAAAGGCGAGTTCCGTAAATGATTGGCGCCCGCCATGGCGCATCGCTAGGATTTCTCCGATTGCAACCGAAAGGACCGAATGGCATCCACCCTGGAAGGAGTCGACTCAAAAGAACTCATGGATGCTGCATTTTTTTTCTCTATTTTGTGATTCTTGAGGTCAAGAATCTTTTAAGGGGGAAGTATTGTTACGTGAAGAATAATAGTTTAGGGTTATTTTACTAATTATTAGTAGTTTAGGGGTGTCTTATGTAAGTTTCTATCTATTTATGTGGATGTTACGTATGGAATGAAATCAAGCAGAATTTGAGTCAAATATCTCTCTATCTCTTAGTTTTCTTCTTCTCCAAGGTTTTAACCTATCACGGTCCCTTAAATATTACGCTTTTAGTCCTTATGGCATTAATACTTGACAACAGAACCTTTGAACTTTCAGTAACGTTACAACTCAGCCCCTCGATTTTGGTTACCTGTTCCACAACTCATATTACACGTTAAAACGATTCACTTTGAACAAATAAATGACAATATAACCATAGACATATTTTAACAGGTTTCAAATCCGAGCCGAGCTGAGCCAGCTCGGTTTATAATCGAGCCGAGCCCGAGCTTGCCCTAGCTCGGCTCGGCTCATGAACAGCCCTACATATGCCCACAATTGTAGACAACGACGGGTAGCTTAAGCGTACCATATCCAGTTCCAAGAAAAACCCGCCACTTAAAAGCCTACTGCGATAGAACCCAGTTGTGATCGAATTCGAACTTGAGACCTCTGCGGTCTTCAGCACAAATCCTACTTCCCCTCTAACCCAAATACATACCTGAAATAATAGAAGATCTAATTACAACATTTTGTTTTTTTTGTAATTTTTTTCTTAATTTAATGATGCTACAGGTAAAAGATATGAATTTACATCGACATAGATGGTAAACGGATAACAAGTTGCGCCACTATCCATTTTTAAATAGCAAAACTAAGTCTTTTAAAAACTATGTCTATAGATCTCGAGGTCATAACATTACTATGCATGACCCTCTGAACTCGACTAAGTAGGTCTATAGCCTTTGGCGTCAGGAAACCAAAAGTATCAAAAGCAAATGAGATAAACACGTGCTGGTTGTCAAGATACGCTTTCTCGTGTTTGGTCACTCTACCCGAAGCAGTCTGACCCGCCGTGAAAAATCCACAATTCAAAAGCCTACTGCGATAAAACCCACTTGTGATGCAATTCGAACTTGAGACCTCTGCCGTCTTCAGCCCAAATCCTGCTTGGGTATTCCAGCAAACTGGTAAAGATCACAAAACAACAATGGCCGCTCCAGCAAAATGCTTTCTGGTCACTGGCTCCCCTGTAAGTCTTCCAAATTCCACATGTCAATCAAACTCTAAATATAAAAATTTGAATAAGGGGTTTTAATTAATTTCATTGTTCAGGGCGTGGGTAAAACCACTTTGATTGCCAAGATTGTGGAGACTCTCAAATCATCCAACCCCAATTTAAAGATTCAGGGTTTCTTCACCCGTAATTCTTTCACTTTCAATCATAAAATTTAGGGTTTCATTTCAACTGTTGTTTTGCCCTTTGATTAAATAAAATATGAATAACACAGGTGAGATGAGGCAAGAAGGAGAGAGAGTAGGGTTTGAGGTGGTTACATTAGATGGCCGTACTGCTCCACTTGCTTCTATCAATACTTCAAGGCAAGATTTTTATCTAAAATTATTAAAAACTTGAACTTTTTAGGTTGATGTTGAATGTGTTAGTGATATTTTTTGATATGTAATTGGTGTTGTTTATGAGTTGCTTTATAATTGGCAGTGCAGAGTCCAATAGATGGCCTATGGTGGGGAAATACAAAGTCGATGTAGCGTCGTTTGAGTCTTTGGCGTTGCCTGAGTTGCAGGTTCATAATTCATGTTAGTCTTATCTAGGCTAATAGTTTGTAGTTTGTACCCGATTGTATGTGTATTGTTGTCTATCGAACATGTGTAATATACACTCTATATATGTACTACTATATATACTGCAATACGCAGTACTGCGAATTATACTGTATGCTGCGTATATGCACTATATATTCACATGTCCGATATTGAGTTATCTAGTTTTCTCACGAAAAAGAGTTTTCTCATAATCCTGTGCAAGACCGATTTGAATTCATCTATATGGGGTAGAAAACATATAAATAGCATCGACTTAACGGCATCTATCACATGATCAAATTTTAGTTTTGGAAATGAAAAGTAAGATGTTTGACTACAAAAGTCAAACTATAATCTTCTTTAGGAACAGAGGAGAATGATTTGTATTTGTTTCATTGGTAGGTCAAAGAAGACACGGATCTATTTGTGATTGATGAAGTTGGTAAGATGGAGTTGTTTAGTTCATTGTTCTTCCCTGCAGTGCTGCGAGTTCTGGAGTCTAACAAACCGTTTCTAGCTACCATCCCTGTTCCAAAAGCTGGTCGAAATATACCTGCTGGTACGCTAATAGTCAGCATTTGACTATTGAAAAGTCAAACTATGTACTTTGACTTGACTAATAGTTTATTAGAAAGTATTTGGCCATTTATTAATATCCTAAAATCATCTTCAGACACAAAGAAGAAATTTTCTTTTTACCAAAAGGAAAGTACTGCAACTGTCATGAAGTTGAATATTGTGTTGACTGTTAGAAGTCAAACTTGGCATTTTTTGGTCATCTCCTATAATGATATTTTTGCAGTTGCAAGGTTGAAGAATCATCCAGGCGCGACCGTTTTTAGTCTAACAAAAAGCAATAGGGATGCTATGAAAGATCAAATATGTTCCCAGTTGGCGGGCCAGCTGGTTTAACCCGTTTACTCCTTTTTTGGGCTTCTTCCTAGACATGTAAGAAAATGTATTCGCTGTAGGCTGATTTTTGTGAGTTACATAAGTGTATGTTTGTTTACAACTTCCTCTACATGAGTTAAAATGTTTACTCTTTTCACAGTGCAGTTTGTCAGAATACATAAATATGAGAAAAGTGCATTATATAATCACACAGTTAATACAATGAAGATGCATCACCAAAATGAAAAAGAAAAAAAGGATGTGGTCTCTGTACACTTTCAACTCCCAAGACGATTCAACCAAAGTCTCTTCAGATTAAATATAAAAAAAAATAAAAAAGAAGAAAAATAAAAACATAAAAAAACACGAGGATCATGAGGCCCGGCGATCATTTTCAGCAGTTCGCAACAAATCTTTCGCCATTGAAGAGAATGTCTGTGCATTGTCTTGCATTTCCGCTGTTCTTAAGTTGATTCCCTGCCCAAATCACATAGAATTTTTAATTTTATAACTCAAAATTCGACACTAATTAAGCGGAGGGATATTATAAAATATAAACTACCTTCAGTTTTCTTATGTTGTCACTCAGTTTGTTTTGTGCCATTTTAGCAGCACTTGTTGTTTCCTGCAATGTCATTAAAAAAGTATCCCAATAAATACATTTCTATACACAAATTCTAAGTGAGATAACGGTTACTTACGCTAGTAGAGCTAAATCCATATTTTTTCTTGATTTGATCTACACCAGTTTTCTCATCTTGTGGTTCTTCCTTCACTTGCTCTTTCTCCTTTTTGACATTCATCTCTTTCAATTTACCTGTAAACACGAACATATATCGTCAAAACGACACCCATTTCTATTAAAACCACATGTGGGTGACGTCTAAGATAAGCTTAAGTGCTTAACTAACCTTTAAACGCATTAAATGTACTAGTAAGTTTCTTTTTGTTAAGTGCTGCCATCATGGTTTTTCCTTTCGGTTTCTCTTCCGGACCATCTATGTCAATGTCATCTACCAAAAAAACATTGTTTCATAGAAAATATGTACAAGTTGCATTAAATTAAGAACCAAGATTTTAAAGATTGGTCAAAGGTCAAACCTATATCCAGTTCAACATCGTCTTCATCTGTTGGTAGGTTTTCTCGGGTCTCACTCTCCAACGGAAAGTTAGCAACCGAAAATAACGTTGACAGCTCTTCAAAACTTTCTCTTGCAGACTCTGGTTCTGCTTCCAGCAGCTCATGTTTCGGTTTGCTTCCTTTGATCATAGAACCGAATATTCCCTATTGCATACAATATGTACAAACATCAGTACCATATTAATCAGATTGCGGAGTTTTAAAAAATAATACAA
The DNA here is from genome assembly GCF_002127325.2 of Helianthus annuus. Taxonomy (NCBI): domain Eukaryota; kingdom Viridiplantae; phylum Streptophyta; class Magnoliopsida; order Asterales; family Asteraceae; genus Helianthus; species Helianthus annuus. Next base: position 115,043,761 of record NC_035446.2, read on the forward strand.
TAAAATCACCTTTTTCTTTTCTTTGTGGACAACAAGATCAGACTGTTTTCCTTGTGGAAGTATCAGATCCTTGTTGTAAACTTGGGTAGCCAAGTCTAAATGCCTTAGGGAAACAAAACGCATTGCGATGAAGATTACGATCACCAAATAGTATTATAATATTTATGCAGAGTAAATGCCATTTTCGTCCCTGAGGTTTGGTCAGTTTTGCGACCTGAAGTTTGGTCAGTTTTGCGACTTTCGTCCAAAGGTTTGTTTTTTCACATCTAGATCCAAAAGGTTTGAAATCTTGCTATTTTCATCCGGCTCCGTTAAGGGTATTTTGAATACTTTTACATTATGCTAAATGCTTGTTCATAAAGTGAAAAAGACCAAATTGCCCTTTAAGTTAACAAAAAAGACGAAAATACCCCTGACTTAACGAAGAAAAATGGATGGAGTTAACAGGCCGGATGAAAATGGCAAGATTTCAAACCTTGCTATTTGGATCCAAAAAGGTTTGAAATCTTGCTATTTTCATCCGACTCCGTTAAGGGTATTTTGAATACTTGTACATTATGCTAAATGCTTGTTCATAAAGTGAAAAAGACCAAATTGCCCTTTAAGTTAACAAAAAAGACGAAAATACCCCTGACTTAACGAAGAAAAATGGATGGAGTTAACAGGCGAATAGCGACCGCTATTTTATAAATAGCGATATATACTAGAACAAGAATTTTGAAAATTTTTATATGTATATTATATCAAAATACCTTGGTATATATGCTATTTTACATGTATATTTAACAAAAACCTATAAATCCAACTATTTTATAGCTATATCTAATTGCTATTTACATCAGAAAAAATCTAACTGTCGCTATTCACGCTATTGGTCGCTATGACCCAGATAGCGACACTTGGTCGCCTCGCTACATAGCGCGCTATAGCGGTCGCTATAGCTGCTATTGACAACTATGCTCTGGGACGAAAATGGCATTTTACTTTATTTATGCATTACCTGAAGATTTCTCTATGGATCAAAACTGAAGCAATGAAAACTTCCTGATCACCATTCACCTGTTTCAAAGAAGTATTTGTAATTCGCTAAATTTAATCGAGGTAGATGACGGATAATTCTGAAGTAAAAAGTGTAATACCATGATGATGTCACCATTTTGTGAAGCACAGATTGAACTTTCAGGTAAGGAGTTTGGTTTTGAAGTCGACAGTGCAAGGCCTCTTATTGATGTTGCCTTCAAAAGCGATAATTCTGGCAAGGATCTGAAATTCCGGTCGTATATAATTATAGGCAACTAAGTTCTAACTTCTAACACAAATATTAAAATGTCTGGATGTTAAAAAATGTCACCTAATTTCAATTTTGCCATTAGTAAAAACAAGCACGAGGCCGGTATCAGAACAACATGTTGAAGCCCAGCAACAAGTTGAGGAGTTGAACTTCTTTTTGTAGCAAACCTTTTTCACACCCTGAGCAAAAAGTCAACCGGTGGTACTTAGTGTGCGCGTGTGCGTATACATACACACAGTAAGTATTAGTGATTTCGGATGTATATAAAAAGGCTAATTCTTGTTAACCTGAACCACATGTGGAAGTGAATACACGTACACGGCTTTCTCAGAGCAAAACAGCAATAAGTCCTTTACATTAGATCCTCTGCCAGATGCCCCGTGCTCATCTGCAAAGTGATACATCGGTTGGAAATATTTACATTAAATTAAATAATGAAAAAAAATTAAGAGAATATGATTTAGTACCCAACAATTGGATGAATAAAGCTTTAGAAGGTTTTTTAGGATGGACTGCTGCAGTGTTGAGTATATTTCCCGTTTCGCTTTCAAGTGCCCAAGCTGACGAATCCTTTGTGGCGACAACTAAAACACTCTTCTCAAATCCATGCAAACTGCACATCCCAAACTGCAGAGAGATGACAGCTGTCGACAGTTCACTTGCTATATGTCTCTCGTATAATAAAGTGGGCCCCGCGGTATCAATTACCGAAACCTGCGTAAAAAGTTTGCTACTTTAATGGGTAGTAAGAATGGGGGGGGGGGGGGGGGGGGAGAGAATAAGAAAAGGAAAACTGATATCTTACGTATCCTTGATCTGACCCAATAGCGATATGTTTAGCGTCATGACTTGTTGTTACGGAAAGCACTGCGCCATTAACCTTCACGAGTTTAACGCTTTGAATGATATTGCTTCCTTTCTTTGAACTTCCTGGTAGCAATGATACAGATCATATTATGTTATCATCCATAGTTGATATATGTACTAAACTAGTGGGATCCCGCGCTTTGCGGCGTGCTTTTGGTCGGCATTGGTTCGGTTTGTTAAGGTACCGGTATGAAACAGGCATTCGTTATAGAAACCGAAAGATATAAATATGAATACCAGTGCAAATACAACTTTGTTTTCAACAGAATTTACACCGGAGCATCAAGACAACCATAAAAACGAATACTGGTACCGATGTTGCTCAAACGTTCCGTTCCGTTCGTTACGATAATGAACAAAAAATAAAAGTTATATTTGACCCGTTCAATTTTGAACGAAACTCTTGTTGAAACATAGAAAAAACTAAGCACGTGGCAACGATTTATACGGAATTTGTAACGCATTATATTATATTATTAGAAATGATGAAAAGTATAAATGACATATAACAAAAACTAAATGGTGAGCTAGCTTTGATGACATATACGCTTGTGCTTCGATTACTTGTACATTACTATGCATAAGTCGATTTTGAGTAAAATTTATATCAAGACGTAGAAATAAAATCAGCATGTCGAAAAGGCATGCCTGAAACTTTATAAAGTATTGTATATTAAAAGTTATAAAAGAAAAACAAAATATACTAAAAATTAATTATAATAATAAACTAATAATAAAAAGTTATTATAATAAATTAACTGATTAAACAAAAGGCACTGTTCAACTAGTTGCCTTTTGATAGATATATGAGGGCGGTTAACGTACAAGAGTGCTTAACGTGCGAAGTGTACACGAGTAAATTACGCATGTAATCACACATGAACTAATCACATAATCACGCATGAACAAATAACTACATAATTACCCTAATCACGCACCTTAAAGAATGACACGCGGCGCAATACCCTACTCGCGTACGCTTCGCACGATAACCACTCTTGTATTTTACACTTTCTCTCTATATATAATATATGAGTTACCAATATGAAAGTTAGTAGTCAGTACCTTGTAAGGACAAAAAACTGCTCTCAGTGGCATATGGCTCGGGCTTAAATTTGAAAATTCTAACCTGTACCACAACAGATGTCAAATAACACATAAAATCATGCAATTCAAATTAAAATATAACATGTTTATACTGTCTGATAACGTTAACGTATATACTTACTGTTCCACTTTGATCTCCAGATACGAGGAGTCGTGCTTCCATATCGTAACATAACGCAGTCAGGGGTACACCACTTAAAGACTGGTCATCTTCGCTCTGCATTATTATAGAAGCAAAAAGGATAAGAACACTTAACTAATTAAGATGATATTAATGTAGAATCTATTACTGTTAGATTGCAGTTGGAATCAGAAGTTACCTGTTGATTAAACGATACCATTGGAATCAAAAGTGGAGATGATGCATCCCAAAAGTTTATAGCACCATTGCTGTGTCCTGTTATATATATGTTCTTAAAATTCGAGAAACTGCTAAAACCGCTTGACGAAGATCCATCTTTTTGCTTAGCCTCAAATGAAAAAACTGTAGGAATCTTTTTCGACAGCGATTGGTACTGTGAAAACCAAACAATTTATACGAATAAGATTTTCTATTTTAATGTACTTTACAAGAAATACGTTCATATTAGTATATTACCTCGTCAGCAGAAGAGATCATGCATGGATTGTCGGTTATGAACTTTGCTACAGTGATGCATGAGTCAGCATACGGTAGCCTCACCTTTAGCTCTTTTGGAAGTGACGGTGGAGACCTAGTTTGTGACTGAAGTAGATATTTTTCAATCGAAATATCATCGTATAAATAAACATGGCCTGATTTTCCAACCACGAGAAAGATATCATCTTTATGTTTGTTCTGTTCACTACCCGACGAAACAATCTCAAAGTCAACACATGGCTCAGGAGATGTGATTCCCAGTTTTGTAGTGCGAGTTTCAGTCTGTTCATTTATTATAACAACCTGCAGACAAGATCAAACAATTTTGTCACCAAACAAAGTAGTTAAACCAAAATGAGAAAAATGCCATTTTCGTCCAGGTTTGGCCAGTTTTGCGACTTTCGTCCAAAGGTTTGTTTTTCCGTATCTGGATCCAAAAGGTTTGAAATCTTGCCATTTTCATCCGGCTTGTTAACTCCATCCATTTTTCTCAGTTAAGTCAGGGGTATTTTCGTCTTTTTTGCTAACTTAAAGGGCAATTCGGTAATTTTCACTTCATGTAAAAAGACCAAATACCCCTGGAAAAGACCGAATTGCCCTTTAAGTTAACAAAAAAGACGAAAATACCCCTGACTTAACGGAGAAAAAATGGATGGAGTTAACGAGCCGGATGAAAATGGCAAAATTTCAAACCTTTTGCATCCAGATGTAGAAAAACAAACCTTTGGACGAAAGTCCCAAAACTGGCCAAACTTCTTGGACGAAAATGGCATTTTACTCAACCAAAATTAACAAAAAAAGTTCTTAAACTGATTTAACTACCTGTAACGAATTTGCAGAACCGAAATCAGAAGCACCAAGAACATAAAGTCGACTTGCTTTTCCTTCTGCATAAGCCCATTTTAATCGGGCTATTGGTGTTTTATCTAACTTATACCCGAGATTCAGTTTGAATAACGGGCCACTTTGGGTCCCACTTAACTCCTTGTCAGTTGAAAGTTCGGTTTTTGAGGCTATTGAGTGAGGAACACTCCACATTAGAATTTCGCCATTGTTGTATCCAATAACAACCTTGCTTCCAAAGGGACAAGCCCAACATGCAGCCGTCACTTTTTTGGTGTCGTGATTTTGCGAGTAAATTAACGTTCCTCCTGTTGTAAAGACTGGTATGCTATCTTGAATTGACCATAGTGTAACAAAACCGTTTTTATAAATTATAAGAATCCTGAATTCAGAAATGACGCGTGATGTGAGATTTAAGAGTTTTAACGGTCTGAAGCGTCATGAACGAAAATTATGTATTAAGCATCACCTTTTACTTTCAGCTGCTGGTTGAGGCAGAATATACATAACAGCAGCATCATTGAGGTCCTCTGTTGGATTACCTACATAAGTTGACCACTCAAAAAGTCAAAGATAATATAAAGACTCCTGCATACTGCTATCTTATAACATAATGTGGCCCACCTTGAACTGCTGCAAAAGGAATTCGGTATTGCATTTGTGTTATATTACATATATCTTTGTCAAACTTCAGAACCGAAACATTTCCAAACGAGTCTCCAACGTACCTATTGAAAACATATATAAACACTTTAACTTCAAAACTAATATCTTTACCATCAGTTGATCACTAAAAGTACCCTTATTAGTTTGAGAAGCACTCACATGTAAAAGGTACGTTGCAGGACAGTAAACGATGTAATTTCTTCATTATATACATGCACATGGGCCAAGGACTTCATGTCTATGTCCCAAACCTATGTATATACAACACTTTTATATCTCACATAAGTTGGTGGATTTAGCTTGTCAATAAAAAGTTAAAGAAAACTATGATACAAAAATGATGGTTGAACTGCATCGATTTAGATCCAACTGGCTTACCTCGATATGATTTTTTGCATTAATGTTTATAAGAAATGGTTGGTTGTGAATGAACTGCAAAAATTTGCTTGGTACTGCCTCAGGAGATTCCATTATGAATTGAGTGTTATCTTGTCCAAATAACTTAATCCGGCCATCTCTAACGAAACAGAAAAATCATATTAATCAGATATTGGATTAAGAACACTCCCAATACAAGGCTGTTAGTTTTAAGGTAATTTTTTTTTCTTTTATATATATTTAAGGAACCCGAACCACAAATATACAGTATTTGACATTAAGGGTAATAGAAGCATACATAGTTGACATGGCAAGAATCTTCTGAATAGGGTCATAAGCAAGCAGATTACATCCTGATGGAGGGCCATAATGGTAAATAAGGCGCGGATTTACCTCATCGGACTTCAAACCATCTAGATTTCCTCCAGGCTGCAGCACAAGCATCGACAGTAGCGATTATGAGTCAAAACGATTGAGGTTTTTCTAACAGCCAGAATAAAAGGAGTTTTTTTTTTTTTTGCATTATTTACTCTTGCTTTTCTTCTCAACATTGCATTGGAGATTCACAATATTAAAAAATGGATTCAAACATTAATATGTCGATTAAAACACTGATCTAACAGCTAGAAATACTAATCCGCTAGAACTTGTAACCAACATTTAGAACAACCACATTGATCATACTACCATTTAATTATCTTTCAAGATGGTGCAAGTTGATTTGACTATCATTCAAAACACTGTATGGTGTTATTACATGTTGATCATTACAAACTTTCTTATTGTCATCGGAAAACCAGTGAAATCGGGCAATGGGCTGAACCCATAAAAGTTTCGCGGTGACAGCATGGTGGTCCCTAAAGTAGTCATTGAGCTGGGCTGGGTCCTAATTGATATTATCCAATCTACCAAATCTATAACAACAAACTATATAAAAACATGAAATTTGTATAAGAATATCAAGATTACCACCTGGCAACCAATCAGGCCATTACCATCTGTATTATGTCAATGGTCTTGCTTTTAATAACAATATAATATTTTTATAATATAAAGAAAGCTTTGGAGATAACGGATTCGTCATCAGCTAAACTTTATTAAATTGATTTATTAAAAAAAAAGCAGTGTGTTTGAAGAAACTAAGAAACGCTTTATATGATTGGATAGATTAGTTGAACAAAACAAATTACCATCCTATAAAAACAAAATTAAAATATTCAACCGACTATAAGATTCTACCACGCAACCTCAATTATCGGAGAATAAAATATTATATAAAATATCCAATAGAAAAAAGCCACTTTCCCAGTACAAACTTTGAGGATCAGGTGAGGATTAATACTGACAACTAATGTTTTTTTCCACATAAAGAAAAAGTAAAAAAGAAAAAAGAAATATGCTTTGAGTCTTTGACTGCTATAGTCATGAATGAAGTGACATTTATATAATTATATCATTACAAACCTATGACAACCTTAAAGGAAAGTAAATAAAATTATTTAGTTAACAAATCTAAAATTCCTGTTTATGACAATATTTCAGATATAATAATAATAATATACCAAATCTTTTAGTAACCTAGCTCTACATTATGTGTTCTCTTAAAACATTATAAACTTTAGAACCTATAATCATTTTTTCATCAATTTAAAAAACCGGATAAAATATACAGGAACTAGAATAGTAAGTCTGACGTATTAAATGAATCAGTAAATGATATTTTGAATCAGAAAAATTAAATTTTGAAATTCTGGTCCAACCAAGACCGGTCCTGTCCGGTATAGAAGTTCAGAACTACTTTACCGAACCAGGCCGGTTACATAGGTAAATTCAAACCGGTTGTGCAGGTGGTTTCCAGTCCGGTTTTTATTTTAAATTTAAAACAGGATGTCAACTTTTTATTTTTATTTTTTTTTTTGCTAAACTATTTACTAATTCCAAAATTAAATTTAAATTTTTATCTGAATATTTGTTGTCTGCAAATTGTGTAAAAAAATAAGATCAGCAACAGAGAAGAAGAGTGAAACTCTAGATCTCTTATTAATACCAAAAAATAATAATCCGAAGCTTCTTAACTCATCAAAAATCACAGTAATCACTAATTATCAGTATAATCAATATCTCTACAGCATATAACGAACAAATTTCAACACGACGTCGTAAAACAATCGAAAATTCACTACAGTTTCGACTAGATTTTTAACAAACAGAGATCAAAACGTACCTTCTTTAACGAAGCCTTTTCGACTAGCTTTTTAACAAACATTTCTCAAATTGACGCTAATAATATCGAATCGAAGCACTTCAGAACGATCTGGTGGTAACTAACGGCGTTAATTTACGATCTACCGGAGAAATTTGAACGGAGTTGAAGAGAGTGTGTGTGTGTGTGTGTATAGTGAAAACCGCCGTGAAGTAGTCTTATAACGGTTGCTTGTGCTTTTCCTAATTTTTGTTTTCGAGTTTATGATTTTGAAAAAAGACAACTAATTAGATTACTTGGTATTTATTAAACCAAGTTTTTCACTTTGCCCCCCTTAAATAATAAAGATAAGCATTGAAGTCCCTGAAAAAGTTAAAAGCTCTAAAATTGAATTTTTGTTTCCTAAAAGGTGATGTATTGGAATTGTATTGAAGAAATGAGCAACTAAAACTTTTTTCTATGTATAAAAGATACAACATGCCTAATTTGGCAACATCAAAATCATTAACTACCATCTTTGTTACAAAGTGTTAACGTCTTTGATTAGAGTCATAAGTTTTAAAGATTAGTATTTTAAGTATTTGATTAATGGTTAAAAGTTATCATATAAAAAGGGACAATTCATATATTATGCACTTAATTGAAAAACCGAATACGAGAATGGCGTATAAAACGTGATTCGTTTGTGTATAATTGAAGCGGTTATGTAACGTATTGGTTGAATTCAAAGTGTTTTATTGAAATGGAAGAAGTCCTATTAGACGGATACACAAAAACAAACAAATAAGCATATTATTAAAAATGTACTCTAGTATGACCTATAAATGGCTTTAGGCTAGTTAGTTGAGATTGTCTAATTACTCAATAATGACACCATATATGCTTATCTATATTAAAACCAAATATATTATTACCATGAATAAATATGATAAATAATATTTTAATTTTTTTAATTGCTAGAAACATAAAACTATTTAGAATTTAAATTGCTAAAATAATTTAGAATTCAATATTTCAAATAATTTTTTTGGGATGAGACTATGATTGGTTTTCGGGTGAAGAAATCACTACGGGTTCCTTTAAAACACATAGAATTATAAACATGAATCCTCGATACTTGTTTGAAAACTTGTGAACTCGATGAGTAAGACAATCGAGTATACATAGAGTACAAGACGGAGTACGAGATACGACTTACCATCAAGTATTATGTTAGGAATATCTAAACCCATCCCAAATCCGACCTATCGTCTTATGTACATGTGTATATATATGGATTATCCACTTTTATGCCATCCATATATGTAACTTTTGTTTGATTTTTTTTTTTTTTTTTTCAATTTCACATGATTAGCAATTAGAGTATTTCATTAGTCATCTCAGTTCAACTGATCCAAGTCAAGCAATAATGTTAAGAGAAATAGAAAAATTATGAAAACTGTGAGCATTGCATCATTATCGTTTACTCAAAATAACCTAACAATATCAACATACCGGAAATGTGGCTCAATCAGACGATAGAAGGTACAAGACAGTGTATGTGTTTGATGGGAAAAAAATATTAATCAACTTCTGTTTTAAAGTATATACACTATGTAAATCATCTATAGCATACATGCTAGTACATTATATTTTTATTTGTCACATACTTTATGTGTGTACAAATCGGTTTTTTTCATCAAAAACAAAAACCGGTTTTTTTATAACCGGTTTCGGTTACTAACCGGTTTTTTTTTTACTCAAAACAATAATCGGTCCAACCGGTTATGACCGGTTTTTAACCGGTTTATTCCAAAAAAACCGGGTTTTTTATAACCAGTTTCGAAGATGAATATCCCTAACCGGTCTACAACAGGCGATTCAGTTCGGTTCTAAAACCGGTTTCGGTTTTTTGCAAGTGATGCATACTTCTTCTCTAAAGTAGACATATAAAAATATAGAGTGAGTAAAGTGTAGATTTGGAATATGGAGTACCAAACTCAGAAAAGAGGTAAGAGACAATGAAGTGAACACACGTGGCAATCAGTAAGGTTGATCCGGAGATTGCGAGAAAAGGAAACGGGTTCGATGGTCTGTTATGGTACAACTGTTCTAAACGACAAATTACAATCCAATTAACATTGAGCCATAATCGCGTGCTTCTCAGGCATTAGCTCCTTTACCTGCACCCTTGGATCTACAAGTAGGGCCCACTCTTATTTTAAACCGTAGATCTGGTCTATGTATGTTGCACTTCACTTGCCTGCCCTCAAGCCAAGGGATATCTTTGTCATTTACGTTTGGTCGGCAAAAGTGTTTGCTTCTCCCATATGAATGAATATACTTTGTATAAAATAATAATTACCCAAATAAAATTTCAAAAATGACCACCAGTGGGAATAAAAATTGTAAGTTTTTATAGAAGTGGGTCTTCTAGAAAGGGTGTTGTCGTTTAACCTTTTTAAAGTTTTAGCTAAAACAAAATAATGTTTAGGTTATTGTTTTATTTTTTTATTTTTTGAACGGCAAATTTGGATCACTGACGGACCATTGGAGTATCATCGTGCCACCAGCGGAACCACCCGATCATATCCATCTCCACTAGACATAATGCCTATACACCAATTCATAAGGAAACCTAATAAATATAAGAAAATTCACTCGTTAATGAAATCATACTTTTTGAATTAATTTTATTTTCTTTTGTGTTCACGTCATGGATGAGACACTAAATGTTAGTCATTTGTTTATTATAAATATTACATGTTATGCTAACATAGTTTACTTCATTTTAAGTATTAACACAGATATGTTTCACCCTAACCGCCTAACGTATACCTCTATGATTATGTTAGAGAATGATGTAAGTTTACTCACGTGAAACGTGAAGACATAATTGTGTATCTACTTTTACTCGTGTATCTGACTTTATCTATTCCATTTCGGCTAAAGACATGGTGTATGCAAAGTACCACTCTTATATCATCAACCATACTTCGGTTGTCAAAATTAAACATGTACGTGAAATGAACCCGCGTAGTATCCATTTTATATTTGGATTAGAGGTGAAAATGACAACACAATACTTGAGTTCCCATTTAAGGCATCAAGTTTAGACAATGAGTAGCACTAATTCATGACTCTTTAAAACACATACATAGTGAGTCTCATACATTAGGTGTATTTTATCCAATGACAGTGATCCAAACATATCAATGATATTTAGAATCAATAGGATCACTCCATGTTCATGGTTTGCTCGTACAACCAATCACACGAGTGGTGTGATGAGCATCCTCAATAAGGGGTTTTTGATCCATTTTTTCTGCCCATGTGGCATTTTTTGTCATTCTTATTATTGTGGCATATGTTTTTTGGTTGTGTATTTAGCCATTAGTTCTTCTACAAAAACGTTGAAAAACAATTTTTTGTGGGCCCTTATGTACTATAAACATATAAATATATTATAGAGAGAGAATTAGTGGTGGGTCATGTTAATTTTCTTTTATAAAATATATGAAGAAGGTAATAAATTAATAACTAAAAATAAGAAAAAGATAATGACGTGGCAGTGCTTTTTGTTTTCCTTATTGAGTTAGTTTTAGTGTTTTTGAAGAATGAGTGTTTTTATGATGTGTCGGCTGACTAGGCATATTTTTATACGTTTTTGCGTTTCCTTATTGTGGATGCTCTCAACTTATCAAAAGCTGAGAGCATGACTAGTGATACTTTGTAAGTGCTTATATTCATGACATATGCTAGAAAATGGTGGCTATATGTTCAGTTTGGCGCTCGTTTACAAAAGTGTACGTCTTCTAGCCCTTTTCATGAATTTAAACTATACCATCTTCGTATTACAGCGCTTTTCACCATGATAACAAATAACAACACTCCAATTTAGACACCATACATTCTTACAATTTGTACCTTTTCAGCATTTTAAGTTGACACATGTTAGTGTTGATACTTTGTCGCATGTTGCTTGGTTGATAGCGTCTAAAAATTGTTTTCAACTTGTTACCTCAACGTCCTAAATTAAAATATAAAATGCATAATTCAGGTCTTCTTCCACCAAAACTTTTATTTTACGACCAAACATGTGATACATTCAAAACATGTGCTCTTAATACCGCATTATTTTGTTAAAATCATTTATTAAATTAGTAAGGTGAGAACAAATTTAAGACACTATCAACTTAACACAAGGCGGCGGTGTTTGACTGTTAACATGTTCAACGTAAAATATCGTTAGTATATGCTCATAAAAGTAATTAAACATGGATGTGCAATTACACCAAAGATAGTTGTTGATGAATAAAAGATGTACCCTAATGTAGCTCTTGTATCCACCAATAATGTATTTTATAGAATCAATGCAAATATCTATATAAATAACTAAAGTAATTTTTTAACGGCAAACTAATATACTCCTAGTGTTAACATAGTCATTAAACATTCAAATTCATCTATATTGAATCAACATACCGTGTTTTTCTAAATTAAAACATGCCATGCATTGTTTTGCATTGCCTAGTCATTGTAGGTTGAAAAAAGTGTATCAAATCCTACAAACCAAGTAGAAGCGTTTTCATTTTAGCACCAACATTTTATAGTACGCGATCGAATGGTTCTAAGCGATTGTTGATTTGCATATGAAATATAGAATGTGATTCACGTAGGAAATCACATGCATTTTAATGAGTATAAAGTAGGATACACTGGCAAAAGTAAAACAATTTAAGTGGTAGGACTTAAAGTCAGTCATGCCACCCTCATAGGTTGTAAAACAATTTAAGTGGTAGGACTTAGTAAAGTCAACTAAAAGTCTTTTCTAATGATATATATATATGTAGGTAGAGGATTCTGTACATTAATCCAGAAGTGTGAGAAATGTATTATAACACTATATAACACCATATAAACACCGTATAATACTATGTAACACCATATAACACCATATAACACTATGTAACACTATATAACACTATATAACAAATATAACACTATATTTTGTCTGATAGCATGTCTATGATAGATGTATAGTGTTATATATTGTTATATAGTGTTATATAGTGTTACATAGTGTTATATGGTGTTACATAGTGTTATGCAGTGTTATACGGTGTTTATATGGTGTTATATAGTGTTATAAATAGTGTTATAATACACTTCTCAGGGGCGGACCTATAGGTAGTTAAGGGGTGGCGTCCGCTACCCCTTGGTCGGAAAAAATTTGGAAAAATTAGTGTAAATTTTGAAAAAAATGACGTTTTTTCGATTTCGTTACCGCTTATTTATAATACGTTACCGCTTGGTCGGAATCCTAGATCCGCCACTGACACTTCTCACACTTCTGAATTAATGTACACTATCCCTACCCTATATATATATAATATAAAATAAAATACAAAATCCATGTATTGGTATCCTGAAAGGAGACATGTACAAAATCGATGAGATAGATTCTGGATGATAGAAAAAACTTTCAGAAGCTACAGTTAACCAACTTTATGCACAAGTTCACATGCCCCCATTAATGGAAAACAAGATTTATATGTCGAAATAAAGCATGTTTTTACAACTCTACAAGAACATACAACACACACATTTCTACTTACATTGCTTAAGACGTATAGGTGAATAACAAGACATATGTGACCTAAAGACATGTTCATACCTCTAGCATTGACTTAACCGTTGAGTCGCACGCTCGAGACTTGGTCTATGTCGACTTAGTCCATGCCAAGGCCCAGATGACCCATGGCTCCAATTTCCAAGCTTAGCAATCTGTTTATGCAAGGCCACTAGGTTCACGAGGGGTGCAGTTGTTGGCCGACCATGAGCACACTGAACCACAACAAACCAAAATCACATGTTATTCCGAGGTTAAAATTCAGCAACCCAAAAATGGTTAAGAGAAAAGTAGTATTTTAGTTGCGTACTCACCTGAAAACACATTGAAGTCTTCTTAAGCTCTTCAACAATAAGAGAACATTCTGAAGGGAGTAGTGCATCTCCAAACATGATTGCACCTATTTATGAAATCATGCATTATAGTAAGAACATGTATTGTTGCACACACTAATACTTGTAGATAAGGATGTATTGTATGTTTTTAGAGATGTGGAGCTAAATTCTTGAGATGTAGAGGACTGTACCCCTGCAAGCTTTGAAATTTAGAACCCGAAGAACGGCTGGTGGTATTCCTGAAGATCCATCAGTATCAGCAAGCTGGTAAACAAGTATAGATTTTTTTTTAAACAAAAAACATTGCAAATGAGAAAAAATAACCAAAATTTTCAAAGATAGAACTCAAAGAATGTCTCAGCATAATAAGAATGATATGTTACAAACCTGTTGAAGAAATTCTAGGAGATCGACATCAGTTAAATTGACACCCAAAATACATGGCACCTGTATGCCAATTAAAAAATGGGTATGTTACGCAAGTAAAGACCTAATATACAAGCTTGTTCCCTTAATATATTGCAAACAGAGAGCGATCATTTAAACAGGAGGGATGCGTTAGTTAATAACTATGAACATCTAAGGTAGCGTTCGTTTCATGGAATGGAATGGAATGGAATTAGGAAGTTTTTCTTTGTAAAATTGATCTTGGTTGGGGGAGGGAGGAATTTGAAATCCAATGAATTTGTTTAATCAATGAAATTTGTGACTATTTCAACATTCCATTCCATTCCTTCATTAGAGTGAAGGATTTCTAAGGAATGTTGAAATAGTCACAAATTTCATTAGAGTGAAGGATTTCAAATTCCTCCCTCCCCAACCAAGATCAATTTTACAAAGAAAATCTTCCTAATTCCATTACATTCCATTCCATGAAACGAACGCTACCTAAGGGGATTTCAGAAGATTAAATATAGCTCATGCCTATGTGAATTGTGAATAAGTAAAAAAGTCACCAGTAAATTAAGAACTCGACTTACAGCAAGTAGTGTGGCAACAGATGGCTGATTGTTTAAGAAATTCAAATTCCTGTGCAAGAATTATAGAAATGTGAAAAACATTCAAATTTGTCTTATAAAGAAGTAGGTGAATTTTATTACTTCTTAAAGGACACCGAGCTCTGAGCATGAAAGTTGCAGATCCAGCCCCATTTCTGGATCTGCTCAGAATAGTTGTTCAATAACTGATACCCAATCTCAGGTAAAACCTGTGTCAAAGATATAAAAAGTCAAATCACAAAAAAAATAAATAAATAAATAAAAGAATTCATAACTGTAATAGTGGATGGAAGTCAACATACAAGTTCTTGCTCTGCATCCAGATAGGTGATCGTCTTTGTTTCTCCAGAAAGCACCTACAGATTTTTCTTTTCAGTTATACCATATCACATAGCATTCAAAAGCTCACGAAATACCTTTATACCTTTTCTCTCAAATCTTCAAGTCGTATTCTTTCATCAGCAGCATGCTGCAAACACAACCATATTAGTGGTCAAATCCTCAAGTCAAATTTATGTTTGACCAATGAAATTAAGTACAAATGAATCTGAGAAATTAGAAGAGTTGATATACTTGGTCAATAATAGCAAGTATTCCACCACCCACGATGGGAATAAATTTCTTGTCAACTTGATAAAGAACTCTACAATCCTCAAGACATTTCTTACTTGTAGACTTGGGTAACAGAGAATCACCAGAGAGATGTAATATCCCAGAAGAGATATCAAGTATTTTCTCCTCATTAGCAAGATCATTACGTGTCTGTATACTCTGTCAGTAAAACAAATAAAGTCTAATTATAAGTTAATTTTTTTGTAAGTGGTTAGAAATGAACCAATATATATATATATATATATATATATATATAGAGTAAGGTTAACATACAAAAAGCCTTATCATACATCACGTAGGAGACAATGGTAACCGTTGGATCAGGGGTATAATCACGCATGGGACCACATAATCACGCATGGGACCACATGGGACCACATAATCACGCATGGGACTATAATCACGCACGTTCTATGATAATAACGCACGTTATATTTTTTGTCATGTATGTTAATGTAGGTTAAGCCTTGAAGTACATTATACTTTCTCTATATATATATATATATATATATATATAATATCACTCAACTGGAGTCAAAGGACAGCCATTCCGCCATTTTACTCCAAAGCCTAGTCCACCTAGGTTTTCCTTTGAGGTGAAGTCTAAAAATATGAGAAATTTAGTGTAAAAATCGTATCACCATATTTATGTATGAAAATTGTGTTTCAAATAGGCAATAGAATTACTGGAATCTGTATTGTATATGTATACATCAAGACAATGAGTCGCCTCCCCTTTATAATCTGGAATCTCGGCTTTACCAATAATTTTCTTCTCATCATGTCTGAACAGAAAGAAAAACAGCAGCATGAAACCAAATTCGTAGATTCAACCTACAGCATGCGTTATACGTGGTAATGTTACCTAGCCTTAGACCGCAAGTCATTCGCAGATGATTTCTGTGTGTGCTTCAGATGGCTAGCTTCTACACACAAAATAAAGAAAAAGTTAGTTTCTTGAGTTTTTGATACGTATAATATCACATATAGAGATAAGTTGAAAAATCACCTTTCAAAGTAGGGGCATCATGAAGTGTCTCTGATTTATTAGTCATCCAACTATTTAAGGCAATGATTCTTTTCTTCTCTTTGTAAAATGGTGGGGCCGAACAGCTTCTTCTTCGCTGCTTATCCCGAATTTTACAATGAGCTATTTTATTCCTTTCCCTTTCAGCATAAGATAATGAAGGCATATGGTGTGATGCAGCTACAGGAGATCTTGTCCAATCTGATTCATACAGGAAATCATACTGCTGTTGGGATAAAATACCGTCATTTCGAGAATTCTTAATGTTCTTTTCACAATCCTCCCAGGAAGGGCTATCTCTCATGTAATCAACGTTAAAGATATCCTTTTCGTCTGCCTCATGTGCAAAAAGGTCAAATCCAATATTTCTTTCATGTTTGAAGTGTCTGTTATCCTCTTTAGAAGACCAGTGACTTGATTTAGAATATTGAATTGATGCAACTGGACTGGTCCAATGACTATTATCCTCTGTCAAGCAGTCTCCACCGGTCAAAAATGTATCAAGTGAGCCTTTTGATGTGGTGATCCTAGGTGGCGACCAAATGGTTACGCCATCATCGAGCCATGGTTCTGAACCCAGTGTGATATTATCATTTTCTTCTTCAACATCCACTCTATTATCATCCATGTCAAGCCATTTCTTGAACTTATCAGCTTGGAATCTGAATTTGTCATCACCTCTAGTGCTTTTAACAACACGTAACATATCCATGTGAGAGGAACAACTTCTCATAAAAGGCTTCATAAGATTATCATCAAAATGAAAAGAAATGGGAGATGCATGTTTCACAAGCGATTTATTGCTTGTATTACAGCCAGTATACAGAGTTTTTGGGTGCCACTTGGCATCTTCGGAAGTTACGTAACCAAAATCTTCAAACCGTACAGCATTTCTTTGAGATCGATTACATGAAAATCTACCTAATGTCATGTGCTTTGGTTCTTTTGTGGGCATCTCTAATTGGGGTGAAGAAAGAATAATGGAATCCTGATTGCATTTTGTCACGCACCTCTTCTTTGGAAACCGCTCATTATTCAGTATATCTGATTTACATGAGTTTGGCAGCAGAAGAATCCATGTAACTAAAAAGGTATACGTATAAAAATTATATTAAGAAAGGAAGACGAAGTGATATTACCATCCTTGGTTGAAAAAGTATCAGCTTCACTCCATATATCATCTTCTTTAGACATACGAGCACCTTCACAGACTGGCAGACATCAGAAGTTTATTTCAAATACTGGATTAGACGATTAGTTACCAAACACTTCAACTGGTAAGTGGTAACTAAAAAGGTATACGTATAAAAATGATATTTAAAAAGGAAGACGAAGTGATATTACCATCTTTGGTTAAAAAAGTATCAGCTTCATTCCATATATCATCTTCTTTAGACATATGAGCACCTTCACAGACTGGCAGACATCAGAAGTTTAATTCAAATACTGGATTAGACAATTAGTTACCAAACACTTCAATTGGTACAAACTATGATTAAATTATTCAAAACTAATGTCTTGAGTCAACCACAAGACATACCTTCACTCCAAACGCATGAAACAGCTTTCTTTATGAAATCTAATACAGGATCCCAATCCTGCAACATTAGTACAGATGTTTAATGGTCAAATATATATTATTAAGAGTAAAATGCCATTTTTGTCCCTCAAGTTTGGCCAGTTCTGTGGATTTCGTCCAAAGGTTTGTCTTTTTTGTTAACTTAAAGGGCAATTCGGTATTTTTACATAAAGTGAAAAAGACTGAATTGCCTTTTAAGTTAGCAAAAAAAGACGAAAATACCCCTGACTTAATGGAGAAAAATGGATGGATTTTACGAGCCGGATGAAAATGGCAAGATTTCAAACCTTTTGGTTCCAGATGCGGAAAAACAAACCTTTGGACGAAATTTGCAAAACTGGCCAAACCTCAGGATGAAAATGGCATTTTACTCTATTTCTAAACTCCAAAATGTTTCCCGGGCATACAAGTCTACAAGCATGTATACATCGGAAGTCAAAGTTCATAAGCATGTACTCAAAGAATTTGAGCATAAAGTCAAAGATCAGCATAAATATGAAGTCAACACCAAAGTCAAAGGTCATGAGCATATCTTACCTTGAATTCAACACAAGTCTTGGCAGGTTCAAAACTCAAATCATAATGAGCTCGTGGGCAACTTAAATTCAATACGTAAGTTGGAGATGCTTGAACCCTGCTCCGCTTTCCACATTGAGACCTAACGTCAGCCTTTAACGTATCTGAACTCTCATGCATGGCAGCTAGCTGACTCAGCAATTTATGTATCGGGCCTCGTGATATATATCTTGAATTGATATCTTTGTTAAAAGGTAAAAAAGAACAAATGCGGTAATATATTCTAATATATTCTTTACCCATTTATCTACCCGTAAGACCGTTACATTGAAACATAGAAGCAATGCAAGAACATGGATACAGAAATATTGGAAAGCCTGCAAAATAAGCAACCTTTAATAGGAAATAAATGATGACAAAACGGAAGAAAATAAAGAATACCTTCACGGAGAATGTTTCATAAGGGCCAGATATGTATCCAGAAAGCTTTAATTTTCCATCACATTCATCCAACTTATGTAGAGAACGTGAAACGTCAACTCCAAAACCGCTTGTTAATAGGGGCAAAGGAGAAGATGAAGGATGCAAGCTAAGAAGCTCATCACCACTGCATGAAGATGATGCTTTAATTATTTAAGGATTAACTTTTAAAATTAGTAATTGAACATAAGCTGCATGTACGAAAAGTGAGCACCTCTCAACATCAACCAGTTTGAAGCAGGTTGCCAGGTGGACAAGAGCAATATTCAGTATGCATTCTTTAACAGAGTGCAGAACCTTTTTGGGGCTTTCCCGCGATACCATAATGAGATTATATCAGCATAAGGAATAAGCAGTTTCATACAACAACTAACGATGATTAAAACAGTTTATGTTTACAAGTTAACAGATGTGAAAGAACCTGGAATGTAAATGCCTCCTTTTAACTGGTTGGTTATAGAATAAATCGCGAACGACAACTGCAATAACCAACAATATGCTAACAAATGGTCAAACCTTCAAAGTGAAAGCAATGACACATTCTTGTACAACACTTGAGAATACATTACCTGTTGTGCCAACATCTTGTCTATCATCATCAATTCCTAGATACAAGCATTTGCACCCCTGAAAAATAGGAAACAAAACTATGAAAAATAAGAAAAGGTAATATGCAATAAAATGTTAATATTGAACATTAAAGAACCCGTACCTTTATGACTTTGCGGTAGCCATTTGGCATTCCATGGGCCTTTGTAAAAACTTCCAACAAAGAAACATCAGCAATTGAGCTTAGTGCTTCCCCGCGGAAACCAAAGCTTTCTGGAACAGTGTTCATACCAGCCAGCTTCTCAACCTTAGATGTTGCTTCAAGTAACACAAACATAACAAAACCATATGACTAAATAAGCATCCTATAATAATCATCTAGTAACTAACTATTTTGAAATGGGTATGCAGAAAAAAACATAGAATAGACATCAATGAAATGAACATACATATGTGTTAATGGAAATTATACTATAATAAGAAAACAGCATTCCAATTACCATATCTTTCTCCCAGCAACACCAGTCCATCCCGTGTAATACCACAACCTGCAAGACTATCTTTTAGAATAAAAAGAGAAAAACAGAGATGGAAGTTAGGTCACATGTCACTCTAGTGGAATTAAGGTGGGTTACCATTGTCAGTAACTTTTATGTAGTTTGTCCCAACGCCTACAGCCACGATCACCTACAGAGACAAATATTGACTTCAATAATTTGCAATTGTGAAGCATGGAAAAAAAATGATTTATCAAAATTACATAACAGTCCAATAATGTGCGTCTAATCAGAAATATATGTAACAAATCTCACTGATACACAGGAATCATGACAACTCTCACCAGAAAACGCATTTTTCATAACTCAATAAATTTGGTTGTTTAAATTATGAACAAGAGATCTACATAAATTTATGATTACCTTTGTGGCACCAGCATCAAGACTGTTGAATACCAGTTCTTCTATAACCCTTGTCAAATCAAACAAAATAATGCCAGACCGCATAGAACTGCGAACAGATTCCGGCAATACCTTGATGCTCCTCATCAATCTTGCCCAATAAGAATATAACAGTACCAAGTCTTCATTACTCTACAACTCTGTCTTAAAACATAAAACCAAAATTCATCACACCGATTAATATGCATTCGTAAAAACTTCACTACATACTAACATTAAACCACAAATTACAGAAATAGTCCTCTTCTCAATCCCATTTACCCAAAACTTATATCCCTATTGTGTGTACACAGTTGGTGAAAACCCTAGATGATTGAACTGATGTATTATAAGGTGTAACAGAAACAGTCACTCACAACGTAATTAATATTTATCAGTGAAAGCTATAGTGCATAATTGCATCATCATCATCATATACCTAAAAACCCTAGAATTGGTCCTCTATTCGGTCACATTTAACCAAATAATAAAACAGTGATTTCGCGGGTGCGATTGTTGGTGAACACTCAAAAATTGGAGAAAACTAATTGTGTATCGTATATTTCTTTGTAAGATACTGAATTCACAACACTACGTACGCATAGATATAGCGAGATGTATATGTAACTGTATGTATGTAATGATCGTATAAAGGAAGTGAATAGTGAAGTCCAGCAAAGTAAAACCTTACCGAATAACAGTTGTTGGTGCGGTGGTGGTGATTAGAGGATGGATGGGGGTGGAAGAAGGTGAAAAGGGTTTACGGTTTAAAAACCTGAAATTTGGCGGTCGGAATATACGCTGTCGAGTACAGGTGTTTGGGTCTCCCAGTTTAATTTTTCGTCATTTAATTTTTCATTTTAAATGACCGAATTGCCCTTCTAGTTAATAGAATTACATATAAAATGATCGAATTACCCTTCTCGTTAACAGAAAAAAACGGATGAAGTTAACCCAGTGGACTAAAATGGCAACGGTAAAACCTTTTTGGGTCCAGAAGTGAAAAATAAAATCTTTGGACTAAACCTTCAAAATGACCAAAACCACAAGAACTAAAATGGCATTTAACTCTTTTAACTTATTGACTTACAAAACTTAATAAGTCATTTACATTGTTTGGATAATGGGTTAAGAAGCAGTTTTTATGGTTTGAAACGGAGAAAATGAGAAGTTAGGATTTGTGACTTATGATTATGACTTATAAAAGTTAATAAGTCATAAGTTAAAAGCAATCCCAAACATCCCCGTAGTGCCAGGGTGCGCTGTTAAAATTCAAGGGTTATAATGTAAATTAGTTAAAAAAAGAGAAGTTGTTGAAGTATAGTGGGTAGTCACTTGGTCTATTACATGTCTTGACAAATTGGTCTAGTGGTTAGTCACTTGGTCCACTACACGAACTCGTTATGAATCTAGGTGTCAGTGCGTGAACAGGTGAGTACGGATCTGGCAACCTTTTTTTGAATGGATTGCTTGTTCATTATTTTTTTTATTAATTTGCACATTTTTTGTAACAAATTAGTAGACATGTAGTGGACATGTCGTCGTAGAAGCAAACGGAGACGCATGTGGTTAATGAGGCCCTTCGCAAGTACACAAAACATTATCGTTGTGTGAGATCCTACATCGCCACTATCGGTGGTGGTGACAACGATGGTGATGGAGTTAGGGGTGGCAAGGGCGACGACGTGAGTGCTACTAGTGGTGGTTGCAGCTGCGGTAGGGACGACAATGAGTTATAGCAGTAACAAGGCCCATGGGTGGAGACTACTGTGGGGTGGCGACTACATGGTGGAAGTTGCAACGTTGGTGGTTTTAAAGTTGGCAAAGACGATAGAGCAATGAAGGTATCACTCATTTCACAAAAAAAATTGTTAGCGAACTGCACAAATAAATAATATACCATCCTTTTAGCTCCAAAGGTGAGTTCCATTTGCAGAAATGATTTACGGGTGTTTTAGAAGGTTTTGATTAAAGATTTCATGCCAAATTGCTAACTACAGTTTCAAAAAGCACAAATCAAACTGGCTAACTTGAGTGGGTCGGCCACAGAGGCTCACAATTACCGATTTTTTTCTTTTCAAAATCATAGTAATGTATTAAAAATATTAAAATGAAAAAGATGTTTATATATGCACACACACATATAATACCCGATTACAAATTCCAAGCCGTTGGCTGGTCGTCTGTTAAACCATCAAACTACCAAATCAAACAGTAAAAATCGAACAATATCAATATAAATCTCAAACTGGCCGAACCGGCTGGTTTACTTTGCTTTGCTTTGAACGGTATAGTTGAAGAACTACGCTACAAATGATATTAAGTGCAATACAACTCTACAAGATCTATAAAAGGCACTAAGCTGGTGTGTTAACTGTTCTTTCTAATATAACTAATAGCTATGTAAGTCGATCTCACTCCCGAGCAGATTGCACATAGACAAAAATAATCAAATGGTCCCCTTTTTTATATAATAATAAGATATCACTCATTTCCGACCATCTAGAAGTCTTGTTGATTGATTTCAACTGTCAACAATTACGTACTTGGTTACTTACATTGCTGTAGTATTGAAAAATGAAAATACAGTGCTTGGTTTGCAGCCCAGGAAAGGATGATGTTTGCTACACCTTTATCCGGATCACAAACGAACCTGCACACCAAATTTATTCAAAATAAATATCAGTTTGAGTAATTCACACACATTGAAGGAAAGCGTGGTAATCAAGATGACAGTTCTTTTATTGTGCCTTGTAACCGGTTAGGTTAAGCCTGATTTATGTGACCCGCAAACAATTTCTTTGCTTAACTTTTTGTAACTTCCTTGATGATTAAAGTGTCAAATAATATTACAAAAACTATATACTAATGATGCTAATGATAATAATAATAATAATAGTATAGTAGTCAAAGGCGCCCAAGCGCAGCAAGCAAAACCACCTTGCATTGAGCAAGGTGCAGAAAAAAGAGGACAAAATCTGGAAAAAGAAGGAAAAAAAAACTGCCTGAACTGGCTTAAACTAGTCTAGAACAGTCTAAAACAGCCTAAAACATGTCTAGAAGACTAACACAGCTAATAATGGCCTTGAATACACATGCGCCTTGCTTGCCTCGGGGCTCGGGCCCTCACTTTAAAAGCGCCTAGGCGACCGGCTCACCCCTTGCGCCTTGTAGGTGTCCTTAGCCTTTGACAACCTAGAATAATAGTCTAACTTTTTCTAGTACGACGACTCAGGACAGGAGGCTTATGACTTTATGTAAATGAATACATTTTGGATGACTTTCAACCAATTATACTCTGGTTACATGTTTTAATCTTAAATCATTTGTCGATTTAGGAGACAAAACCTAAATAGACTCATTTAACATGCATAAGCATTCTGGCTTAACAGATAAGCAATCTAACACAAGAATCTTTTTTATATTGTCAAATTGTTTACTGTTATGTTGTTTATCAAATTGACAAATGACTGACAATATGTCTTTTTAATAAACAAAATGATATATAGACATGTTTTTAATAATTTGGCCATAATTTTAGTCAGAAGCACTTGGAAACTTACAAGCAGGAAGATTGGATATATCTGCAGAAACAGCACAAGGAATGCCCATGTTTGAAAGAGCTCCCCTTATTATCCCACAAGGGAAGTAAAGATGCATGCCAGTTGTTTCTGCAGCTTTGTTTCCAGCCTCTGTAGCTGAACCCCGAGTCTCTGTGGATGGCTCCCCCGACATGCGTGAAAGCCATGCAAATTTATCATCTTGCAAAACAAATGTACCCTATAAAATACAAATAAGTCACTTCATCAATCCCCTACTATTTTACAATTGTTATACTAACTGAAACTTGCCCTATGATTAGTCTTTAAATTGTCTATCTGCTTCTTGAAGAGCTCAGACCAGAAATCTTTACAGATGAACTTGATTGCCTCCAGGTGATCACTAAACCGTGGTCGTTCCATGGTGTACCTGTTATAAGAAACTCAGTAACAACTATTATCGACTTTAAGTGTTAGCAAGATTCAGAAACTAGACACAAAATATGTAACTTTTTAACAGAGTAATGTATGAAAAGTCTAAAACCAGAAGGCTTAAATTGAGTGTTCAACTTCCTAAAGCAATTATGTTAAGCAGGTCATAAGCTACTTGCCAGTTGCCATAACCATGTCCTTGAACCATTATCAAAAACTTGATTTAAGGAAAATTACACCAAAGTAAGATCAAATCGTATCTGTTACATTCATCAGCTACCGTTGAAGTTTGCACAATACAAATGCAGAATACAAGAACAAAACGCTCCAAAAAAAACTAATATAGCCTCAATTCAAACTCTGTTTTTTTAAATGCGCACGACGTGAGGCATAATGTGTGCATCACCTGATTTGGTGATGAGATCACAATAAGTGATGCGTACATCACATGGTGCGGTCTGATGTGATCTTAAGAGTGATGCAGCATCTTATGCAGTTGACCCATATTTGAACAAATTGTATTGTCGATTGCAATGGTTTTTCAAATTTGATTGAACATATCTGAGCAATGGCTTTGAGCATTTTATATTTAGTGTTTAAAAGTTCACAACTCACAAGTTAAAATATTATTTATAACTATCCTTTTAGTAACGTACGCCTCACATATGTGAAGTGTGCTCCGCGCAACGCACATCAACTTTGGAACCAAAACACATCTGTTGGTCACACGCTTGAGATTAAAAGCGACTCGTTTTATGTTTCCAAGTCTTAACATGTATGTTAAGCAAGCACTATGGCATTTGGTTTAATGCTGCATTTTGAACATGATAAATATTAATGACAACGACGCAATTAGCTAACATTCAGATTACAATCTAATTCCTAAAACATGCTCAAATCAATCGATAGATCTGTAAACTTAAGCTCTGGTATCCTGTATCCTCTAATCAAATACACAGACATTCACAGCTGATGGATCAGCATTCTAAGATCCAGATGAATAAACGTAATCCTACCACTAACACGATCTAGAAACCTAAAATCAATTCATTCCACAACACAACCGACATTTCAAATTAATTCTCCAGATCTGTAAACCTAACCTCTGGTATCATCATATCTGTAATGAAATCGAAATAAACTAATGATATACTACACGTTCATTAACAGTTGATAGATCTAAAAACAGTTGATAAAAAAAGCGCGATTTGAAATGAATTGAATCGATACCTTTCGGATAACTGATGACCGACCTGATAACCGATTGCTTCAATTCTCCGAGCGGCAAGTTCCGGCTTCGTAGCGTAGAGAACATTGCAGTATGATGAAACTATTTCAGTGAGTAAACTGTCCATACAGCTCTCTGATACTTCTCTCGCCATTTTTCTACTTGTGATTCTGACGATTTTGTGACGGAGATGATGATGATGATCGAGGTTGAGTTTTGTTTCTCCGGTGATTTGATGTTATTCATTCATTCTACGTTTTTGTGAACCCAAAGTTTTTGGGTTTGTTTATTAGAGGCTGGTTAACACACAATGTTTCTTGTAGTGCGGTGCATACGCGACTATCACAGCCGCACATAAGGGTGAGCGGGGCACTAGCGGAGAGTGGCCGCGGTGACCCAATTCCCTGTTGGAAATTTGGTGAATGGATATTAAATATATTTATAATTTAATGAAATTATAAATATTAATTAGAGTATTTAATTGGTTTTATTAGAGTTTTAAGTCTCTAATTAAGTGACTAATTAAGTGAATCCTTTCACTAGTCTTGTTCAAATAGTAGGCTACGTGCCTTTATTTTGGTTACAACAAGAATAGAGTATTGCTTGATACATGAAAAATATTAGAAGTAGTATGAACACTTAAATACCAACTAGAGAGATGAGTACTCTCTACTTGTTTCCACCACATGAGTTCAAACACTACAATTACCGGATGTAACCTTGGGCCGGTGAGCCATCTCCGGCAGTACAAACTGCTTCGGCTGTTGTACCCTGGGAGACAGACGCGTCATCTTTAGTAGAGGCGCGAAATCTGTTTTAAGGGAAGCGTGTTGAACACATGCCTCAACCAAAATCGTCAACGTTTTAGTGTGCTCTTTGTTGCAGTCAAGGAGTATTTTTCAAGACTCAAGATGATGAATACTCGAGTCTAGGATGCTATCAAGTGCGCGTGAAGGACCCACCAGAGATGCGACTTGAATCAAGATTGGTATATATAATTATATTTATATTCTTTTATTTAGTTATTGCAACCGGTATTGTACAATGATATTTCCTACGAATAACGAGAGTCTCGTTATGATATATTTTGTAATTATATTTTACAAAAGGTGAACCTATTTTCTACAAACTTAAAACAGATTTAGTGAGATTGTTGGTACAATCTTAAAAACCTTATTTATAATGATTTTGGGTTTACGAAAGGATTTATAATAGAATAAAAAATATTTTTAGAGGTTATGATCTTATAAACATTTTTTTGGGAAATATGTATGTAGTACAACTTGTTGTGTTTGGATTTTTTGAGATTGAGATAAAATCTTAAATCCTATACCGTGGTACAAAACGAATTGTTTTGGTTCCAACGTTTGGTTTTTGAAACGATTTTAGGAATCGTTAATTTTTCTAACTTTTGTGTTAGATCGGGTTTATTAGTGTAAACCATATGTTTTTTTTGTAAACGTTAAGTTCTCTAACATGTGTGTTAGACCAGAATTATTGGTGTAAACCATACGTTTTTTGTAAACGTTAAATTCTCTTCAGTAGAGTTTTTTATGTCTTTAAATAAGAGTTTTTATGTTACTTGATTAGAGTTTTATGTCTCTAATTAAGTCTCTATTTAAAGTAGACTTTTCATCCACCAATGGATTGATATGAACAAATAAGTCTTATAATGATTTTTGTAAATCATTTGTCTTCTAACATGTGTGTTAGAAACGTTCATGAAACGCGTTAGTTTAGAAGCAATTTTTAATTGTTTAGTTTCTAACGTGGGTATTAGAAATGATTTATTTATTTGAACCATATATGTGCTTTTAGCAAGTCGAATTAACATTTTGTGAAAATGTTAATATTTCTAACGTGCGTGTTAGAATTTCTTAAATTTTAACATGATTGTTAAAAATTGTTAAAATACAAATGCTTTGAAATGTTTTATGTAGACATTTTATATAAGCAATTTGTTGTAGCATTATTTTAATGCTTTGTATGATTTAGAAATAAAATGTCATACATTGAAGTTGATGTTTGATTGGCTTCAAGGAATTAAATCACCATAAAGTGATGGTGTGGTATTTATATAAATTTAATGAAATTAAAATCATTTAGTAGACTCTTCATATGGAAGATAAACTCTTAAGAGAGTTTCAAGTCAATTTATTAGTTTTTATTAGAGTTTTTTTTTTCTCTAATAAAATCTCTAATAAAGTGAGACTTTTAGTAGAGTATTTATGTCAATTTATTAGTTTTTATTAGAGTTTATGTCTCTAATAAAATCTCTAATATGGTGAAACTCTTGAGTAGAGTTTTAATGATGACATTTGATGAGTTTTATTAGAGTTTAAATTTATAATTATTGAGACTCTTAACTCTTCATATGGTGAAACTCTTGAGTAGAGTTTTAATGATGACATTTGATGAGTTTTATTAGAGTTTAAATTTATAATTATTGAGACTCTTAACTCTTCATATGGTGAAACTCTTGAGTAGAGTTTTAGTGATGACATTTGATGAGTTTTATTAGAGTTTAAGTCTATAATTATTGAGACTCTTAACTCTTCATATGGTAAAACTCTTTAGTAGAGTTTTAATGATGACATTTGATGAATTTTATTAGAGTTTAAGTATATAATTATTGAGACTCTTAACTCTTCATTTGGTGAAACTCTTGAGTAGAGTTTTAATGATGACATTTGATGAGTTTTAATGATGACATTTAATGCTCTAATTTGGTCATGTTTGGTACATATAAAATGACTTAAATTTTCTAACACGTGTGTTAGAAAATGTGTATCAATAATACGAGGTTAGAGATTGTTCATACTGAACATAAATGTTTTATGTAAACATTTAATTGCCTATGTGAGCATTAAAGATGATGAGAAATGGTTTATTTTATAAACTATATCTTAGGAAAACGTTTTATGTAAAAGTTCGATTCTATAATGTGCTTGTTATAATGTTTTTTTTAACATGCGTGTTAGAAAATGTTATTTGGTGAAAAACAACTTGGTGTTGTTGTGAACAAATTTAATTGTTCAAGTTTACTACGTAAATGTAGTATTTGTAACAACTTGGTGTTGTTTTGAGCATAATTGTCCAAGTTTAAATTTTAAACATGAAATAGGAAACTTGTACTTACAAGTGCATGGAGTCTTATTGAGGGAGTACCTCAAGACATGCCATGAGACGATATTGTTGAGAAGATTTCGGTCAGATTTTAAAGTATTGAAAATAAAAGCACTTTACTATTTGATATCTACAAATTGTCTATGTTCCGTTTAAATTTCAAAAGTGATTGGCACTTATGATTTAGTTTCCAATGTATTTTATTGTTTTGTGTTCAATATCTTCGGATAACACATGCAATTTTTTACAAAGAAATAAATCACTAATGGTTGAGACGTATAAATTATTTTTGTGGAAAATAATTATAACGTCGGTTATACATTGTTTAAAAGAATATGGTTTTAAACGGATAGTACATGAAAATACTTGGACATAAATAACTTGAGAGTTGTTACATTGACTAGAAGTCCAAAACAAAATATCAAATGTATAACCACATCATGAGTGAGTAATGAAAGAACGTAGTGAGTGTATTGAGATGAAATACACTAAGGACATTCATGTCAACATACTTCATTAGAAGTCGTTGGAAAATTCACAAGTGTGAATTCTAACATATGAAAGTAAAGTACTATATGTTATTGTATACCTTTAATAAATCTTGCGAGATTTATAAGTAGATGCGTCTACCACTTGATCATTGTTAGATCCATATGGAGATTTTACCTTCATTTAGGAGAGCATCCTAAATATATATATCTCCTAATGAATAACAATAGATGTGTGCAAATCACTTATGGCAAATTATAAATGTCATGTTGTTGAGTGTCGATCTAGTTGACTCTATCTCATACACAATAGTGATTGTAGACGAGAAACATTCATCTTGTTGGTGATGAATGTGTTTACCAAGTGACTTGGATTAAGACTTATGTTTAAGTACTTATGAGTCAATGGTAGAATGTTGGAGATCAAAGGTAAACAAGTTATGTTCCTTAAATGAATGATGAAATTTAGCTATGTGCTATATACAATAATTTGTGAGACTTTCCTAAATATTGATGTTTTAGGATTGTGAATAAGTCTCATTATTTTGTCTTAACAAGGGATGAATGTTGCAAAGTGATATTATGATATCCTTAGGGCTGTGAAGAATCAGAATGATGCATCTTCTGTTCACATGCTAAAGTATTATAGTCTAAAGCATGCTAGACTAGTACTTGGTTAATTATGGGTCTTGACGGAGACTAATTAACTCTAAACATTCAAATGTGTATGAACACAAAAAGAATTTGTGTATAGACAAAGTTGAGAGAGGATTTTTCATTCATTATAAGGAAAAGGCATGTAACTTTTAAGAGTTTGTTCGAAAAGCTAATGAGGAGAACTCATTGTCTAAGCTTATTCTAGATGTTAAATTAGAATTATTCTAAGTTGGTGACAAACTTATGACAATGGCAAGTGTTTCTTTGGTTAGCTCAGAAGCTTATGTAAGCTAATGCAGTATGAGTTAAATTCACTGATACAATGAGGTTGATCTTGTTCAATCATATGTGTATAAATGTCGTCATAAGTGAAGTTACGGAAATGTTGATCAAATGGCAAGAAATGTGAGGGATGATCCATTTAGAAACAACCCTATAAGGGTATGTAGAAATGGTTTTCATTACCCCATCTGGATGATATCCTATAACACTTAAATATGGGGGTGTCTTGCATTTGTATCATAAAAGTTTGGCAATAAGGAATCTAACATTGCAAACAGACGACTATGTGGAGGACACAAAGGTCGCAGTGCATAATGGAGATGTGTTTGCCTTAAATGATAAGCGTATCTTACAAAGACATATATTATAACCAGATTCAGATGACCACTGAGGTTATAGTCTTAGAAGTTGACAATAGGCAAAATTAACTTATGAGTTAATAACACATCATGACAACTGATCTCAAATACGCAAAGGTATTTGCTAATGTTATGGATCCAACAACCTAAGGGTTTATTAGAGATCAAGTTGTGGAATGGGACTGAAGCCCTTGAAAAATGAAGTTCATATGATGGAAACCTAACTCAGTAGACTGAAGATCCCAAGAATTGAGTTCAATAGGAAAACATAATTGTATGAATAAGCGAGGTCACTGTGGGGGAATAACCCTACACATTTAATAAGGTAGTTTATTATAAAGATTAATAAACTTCCTAGTCCATTCCTAAAAGTGACAAGTGAGAGGCTAAGCATAATATGTGGTAAATGATTTGGATAGATCATGATAACCACAATGCTTTTAATGATCTAAGGAGAATCACCTATGTTAGAGAGAAGTGGGGTCGCTTCGAATGGAATTGAGGGCACAATTCCTAGAGCTCTCGCAGAACCAGGAAAGTGTTCCACGACCATTATTGGACACGACTATGAGGAGATGACCCGGCTAGGGAGAGTCTTGTGTGAAGTGTATTGTCGTCTACACAAACGGCAGACGAGTTCAAAGACATCGAGATCTACTCAGAGCTAGTGGGCTAAGTGCATTTCATGAGCGAAGGTTCAAAGGGTAACACCTACCTATCGTATGCAAAACTCAACTGTCGAGGTTACATTGGAAATTTTAAGTGTTTTGAATGATCTCCATTCATGTGGGGGATTGTTGGAAATTTGGTGAATGGATATTAAATATATTTATAATTTAATGAAATTATAAATATTAATTAGAATATTCATGTGGTATATAAAAGAGTA
Source organism: Helianthus annuus (assembly GCF_002127325.2). NCBI lineage: Eukaryota > Viridiplantae > Streptophyta > Magnoliopsida > Asterales > Asteraceae > Helianthus > Helianthus annuus. Next base: position 115,075,380 of record NC_035446.2, read on the forward strand.
ACTCTTGAGTATTTAATTGGTTTTATTAGAGTTTTAAGTCTCTAATTAAGTGACTAATTAAGTGAATCCTTTCACTAGTCTTGTTCAAATAGTAGGCTATGTGCCTTTCTTTTGGTTACAACAAGAATAGGGTATTGCTTGATACATGAAAAATATTAGAAGTAGTATGAACACTTGAATACCAACTAGAGAGATGAGTACTCTCTACTTGTTTCCACCACATGAGTTCAAACACTACAATTACCGGATGTAACCTTGGGCCGGTGAGCCATCTCCGGCAGTACAGACTGCTTCGGCTATTGTACCCTGGGAGACAGACGCGTCATCTTTAGTAGAGGCGCGAAATCTGTTTTAAGGGAAGCGTGTTGAACACGTGCCTCAACCAAAATCGTCAACGTTTTAGTGTGCTCTTTGTTGCAGTCAAGGAGTATTTTTCAAGACTCAAGATGATGAATACTCGAGTCTAGGATGCTATCAAGTGCGCGTGAAGGACCCACCAGAGATGCGGCTTGAATCAAGATTGGTATATATAATTATATTTATATTCTTTTATTTAGTTATTGCAACCGGTATTGTACAATGATATTTCCTACGAATAACGAGAGTCTCGTTATGATATATTTTGTAATTATATTTTACAAAAGGTGAATCTATTTTCTACAAACCAGCGGGAACACCGCCGCCATCCCTGCGGTGACCCAATTCGGGGAGGGTGGTCGGGGGGAGTTCACCGAAGAAGGGGAGGGTTGTTGGTGGGGCCAGCCTCTTTTTCAACCAATCAGTGATTTTCTTTTTTTTTTTAATAAAAAAATAAGTCACCTAAGAGGGGAGTGCCGCCATCAAATTGGGGTGTGAGGGGAGTTTAAGAGGGAAGTTGACGTGACATAACCTGATTGGGTGTGCGTAAGAGAGGGGACTCCCCTCTTAGGGGAGTGCCCCGCTCACCCTAAGTTCTGAATTACTTGAGTTCCGAATTACCCAAAGTCCCGGAGTAATCAAGTATTCCGGATTTCACCATATAGTTTCGAATTCCGCACGTTATATACATAATGACGCATGTTATTGCATAAATTCACATAAGTTCCGAATTACTTGAGTTCCGAAATACCCAAGTTCCGGATATTCAAGTATTCCGGATTTCGCCATATAGTTCCGAAATCCGCACGCTATATACATAATCACGCACGTTATTTGCAAAATTACGCACGTTACAATACATAATCACGCACGATATTGCATAATTTCACATAAGTTCCGATTTACTTGAGTTCCGACTTACCCAAGTTCCGGAGTATTCAAGTGTTTCGGATTTACGCACGTTATATACATAATCACGCATGTTATGAGAGTGACACGCGGTGCAATCTTCTGTTCGCGTACACATCACACGATAAGCTCTATTATATTTTACACTTTCTCTATTTATTATTAGGGATAGAAAATTGAATTAAATTAAATGGGTTGTGTTGTATCGTTATGGTTTAGTTTTTTGCACGAATAAATAAATGGGTCATGTTCAAGTTGAACCATTCAACCTGTCAATCCGGGAAGCCAACACGATTGACACCCTAGATAACCATTACAACAATAAGTCAAAACGAAGTTAAGTAGATGACTTTTCAGCACAATCGTGTCAACTACGTTCGTATTGAGTTTTCAGTCACCGTGCTCGTAGTTGTGTTGGTTTGTGGCAAAACATGTAGACGATGATGGTGGCATACAGTTTGGAATGCTTTGGATGTTACGACCAACAAGATTATGTTGGTGTAGTAGTAGACTGGAATTCAAATGACTTTGTATTACCAACTAGAAGATGAAAACATCAGGGATGTTAACTTTCATGGCATTTTGCACATTTAGTATGGATACCAACTAGAAGATGAAAACATCAGGGATGTTAACTTAGTGATTGGTAGGAAGATTTCCCTCCAAGAAGACTGCTAAAGTGCACCCTGGTTGGTAGCTTGGAACGAAAGGTCCAGCTCCTCTTACGCTCACAAATGTTAGATTTTCATATCCACCAACCTAAGTAACATAAGTAAATCCATGTATCAGTTAATACTAGATAACTTGTTAAATGAAGATTGAATCCAAGGGTTTCTACCTCGCCTTGGTACATCGACTTATGTTTGTAGTTTGTTTATAGAATACCTACTTGAAGTCACTGGTACACTCCCATCTGCAAATTTATGTTTTTTGTTGTGTTATAATCAGTTAAGTATATACACACATATGCATTTCCGAGCTGAAGCATAACATATCATCAACATGTTCCTTCTTCTTTTCAGTATAGACAAATCGTTTAAAGTTAATGACAGTTTGATTGGTGATCTTGTTGTTATGAAGAATTAACTGTGCAAGTTGAGGTCATAATGCCCTTTCTCTCGTGATCTAGTTTTGTATTCTGGGAATCTTTCTAACTAGTTAACTAAAAACGTATTCGAATCTTTTGCGGTTTGTACATCATTGTTTATATAATCTGAAGACGTGTTCTAGTAAGAAAATCCAACTCCAGCCGGGGATTCCAAGAAAAGGACATTTGCAACTGTAGCGGTTAAATACATCATTTCAAACATGTTCTATACACACATACAAGGCTTAGCGTTGTTCCATGCATATTTATTATGTGACAGTGTCGGATTATCAGCGTTGACTCTAAACGGTCCAAGCTCCATCATGGCCCCGTTTCCAAACGATTCAACGCCTTATTAGTTCTTGTACACAAATGACTTCAAAATCAAGAAAATGTTACCTCCATTGAGCCAGAGTACAAGAGGAAGAATTGACAGCTGACTCTGCAAGATAGTAAAACAGTGCTCTCCCTTGGTTCGGGTCAACGGTCACATACCCTGAGTACTGGTCAAAGTTTGTTCCGGCTGGCTGACCTGGCAAACTAGATATTTTGCCATCGTCCTTCAACCCGTCTTGTGGACCTATGCTGAGGTTGAATGCCCGGCTGAGTGATCTTCATTACTTGCATGATTCAATGCCGATCTTCTAGAACGTTGGATTTTTAAAGCGTTCTCAAGAGAGGAAAACTAGTAGATTGAAATGAAGAAACAGTTGAAATGCGATCTTCATTGATTATAGTTATGTTGTTCTGCTGTTTAGATGATACAAATACATTATTTACATATACCTGTGAATATTGTGGAAAATAACAAGGTTTATTCTTTGTTTAGCTTACAGTTTTGAGTGAAAAATCCCATGTTCCATTTATTGAAAAACAAAGGATAACAACATAAGCATGATACAAAATTGCTGGTTTTACCATGTGCCGGTCAAGTGATATATAATATCCAATACTATACTCGTCTATCATGTGTTGTTTAGGTATCAAAAGTTGTTTACGTATCAAAAGTAAAGTGATACCACATACAAGATGAAACTAAGATCAAATATAACAAAAGAGGAAAACTTAGATTTGACAATGTATATCATAAACCTCTAAACATCATCACTAGCCCTGCCCTATATTGACCAGAATAATACCAAAACATTGCTAGCACAAACACACATATAGAGGAACCTAGTACATCAAAACTATCAGTTTGAAACAATGACGGCTTTCACCCACGAACACTTGCCGTCTTTGAAATGAAGAAACCTTTTTTTGTCTCTAACAAACAATCAGCTCTCGACCTACAATCCTGGACATAATCTTGATGGCATTGTGACAATCGCGAAGATTCTTTATAATCCTCAGTGGTGTTCTTGCCGGAGTAGATATCGCAATCGCCAAACGCTCACTATGGTAAAGTAAAGCCTGCTCTTTAGCTTCTTGATCAGTATTATGCAGAACGTCCAGGACATAACTTTGCTCTTTGTTAGCAGCCCTGAACTTCTCTTCATCTTTGTAAAGGGTCGGGTTTCTTACCCTCACCCTCGAGCATGCTGATAGCATTAAACTTATTAGATATATCTCCTCAGCCTGGTCTCCAAGATCAACTTCTCCATGACTTCGAGCATAGTTCATTACCGCCTCCCATATTTCGGCTGTGGGTTCGCTTCTCAACATACTCCAAAGCTTCAGGCTTCAGCAAGATGTCCCGGTTTGCCAAACACACCGATAAAACCCAAATAATGTTCAGCAATCCGATACTCCTTCTGCATTGATTTGAAGTGCAAAAACCCCTCTTCAATCGCATCCGCACCAGCACAAGAATCCAAAACATCTCTTCATTCGGCTGCAACCCATTCACCGCATAATACAATGCCAAGACTCCATATTTCTCTCAGGCATATGATCGAACACCTTCCACACTTGCTGTACATATCCATCACCTTATGAATTATGATTTAATTGAATACCCCCCTATAACCTGACCTTAAGAAGTAACCATGCACCTTTTTAGCATCCTCAACCTTCCTAAACTTCCCACATAACCCAAACAGATAACCGAAACACTTAGCATCTGCAACCTCACCCTGCCCCCAATAACTCAATAGCTTCCCCTCTTTACACACAATCAACAAATCAACTTTCTTCACACCAGGGTTAGAGTTTTGAGGCGATTCTGACGTTGATTTGTAACACCCCGTGTTTTTCCAAAGTCAAAGTCAAAGTCAAGTGTTGACTGTTATTGGAATTAAAGATTAATAAAGATTAATTTCATTTTAGTTTCATTTTGATTTTCATATTATTTGGAGTAAGTGTTGTATAATCAAACTAATCGACCGATAATCGAACTGTGAATCAACGACCGACTGTGAATGATAGGAAGTAACAACGCAATAAAGCTAGTCAATCAATAATCAAGCTAATCGAATCAATCATCAAACTCCAGTGTGGGGATTTTTGTACTTTTATACGTGTGTGTGTGCCTTATGTGTTACTTGTGCATGTTTACTTTTATGTTGAAGTGTGTGGTGAATCAATCAAATCAATCGAGACTCAAGGTGAATCAAACTCAATCGAAATCGAACCCAAATTGTGGTGTAAGGATGCTTGTATGTTAGATATAGTAGTTGGAACTAAAAGTAATTTGATTGGGAATTCTATCATTCTCAAATCATCGTTCATCGAAGTCGAAATATCAAAAATCGTCGCGAAACACTCAAAACCAGGGCAACCTGATCGAACAGGGCAACCTGATCGAACAGGCTAGCCGATCGAACAGGGCAACCTGATCGAACAGGCTAGCCGATCGAACAGGGCAACCTGATCGAACAGGCTAGCCGATCGAACAGGCTGTTCGATCAGGAATGCTGTTCGATCAGGGATGCTGTTCGATCAGCTGACCCTTTCCTCTTTTGGAAGCCTATAAATAGGGCTGTCTTTGTCAAACTTTCCACTTTTGGAAAAGCTCTGACCGACCAGCCTCTTCTTCTCACTAAATCTCAGATTTCTCTCAAACCGGTAAGTATTTCACTCTAATCCTTGTACGTTTTTGTTCATTAATCGATTCTCCATCTTTCTATCTTTCAAAATCTGAATTTCATCCATGAAATCACCAAAATCTAGGTGTTCTTGAGTGATGTCATCATGGTGTTCTTGGTGTTCATCAAGAACTTCATGTTCTTGACTTCATTCAACCATGAACAAGCTAGATCTAACCGATTTCCACATAAATAACCTAAAATCTTCCAAAGATCTTAACATTTCACGGTGGGAAAGGATTGGAAGATGGGTTTTCATCTATCTTTCAACTCTTTTACACTCAAAAAGGTGAAAACGAGACTTGAACCGATTTACAATCGATCTAAACAAACACATGGTTCAAGATTCGGGTTCTACCGAGAGATATACCGATTCCGGGTTAAACGTTAAACTTGGGTTCCAAACCGTCTCTAACCGGGTTTGGGTGATTCCTGCTCGAGTCGGTAGACTAAGTAGGGACTTCAGTTTTGTGGTTCAACTCGTAGTCAAAACATCTCTAAAACATCAACAACTGACGGGAATAACCAAGTGTTAGGTGAACGGCTAACCATGTCAGAAGCTGGCCGAACGGCTAGGCTGTTCGATCGAACAGCCCAACCGAACGACTATGCCAGCCGATCGGCTAGGCTAACCGATCGACTAGCACTTAGTTCCACAAACTCACAAAGTGTAGTATTGACGAGGTACTGTTCGATCGACTACGCTACTCGATTGTAATCATTACTGCTCGAATCATGAGATACTATACTTTCAAAACACTTAGACTTTTCGAAACATTGGAATGTCGCCCGATCGAACATGCCAGCCGATCGAGTGACATATTTGAAAACATGGCAATGCTAACCGATCGGTTGGACTAACCGATCGAACAGCTGTTCGATCGGCCAACTTGAAAGGTAGTACAAACCATCATACACAAACACATCCTTCACATCAAAGGAAGAAACAATCCACTTGAAGGAACCAGCCGATCGAGCCAGCCAGCCGATCGAATGGATGTTCGAACGGACTTTCCAACCAATCGAACAGCCCACTCGATCGAACTGCTGTCCGATCGAATGGCCTACTCGATTCAAGTACATTGTTTACTTTTTCCACGTTACTCATCGTTGTGTTATCGAACTATTCAGGCTAACCTATTCTCAGTGCTCCCTTCAATCCACAATCAACCACTGTGAGTATACTCGATCCCTTTTTGCTTTCAGCACTTTTGGGTGTTACATACGTAATCTATCAAATTCACAAACAACACAAACTATTTGAACGCTAACCTATTTGCATGTATTACTTGTCTAAATGATTGCTGTTTATTATGTTTACACGTGGAGTGCTATCTACCTGCTTTAGCAACATAGTACTATAGTTTGGACTCAGCACCCGTTCACACGGGGGTTGCTAAGGACAATTTCTTGCATGGATTACGGTGGTAATCATGTATTGCGAACTGTCTCGGACAGTCAACCCGAAGTCGTTGGTATCAATGGTCCCATGTTGATAATTTACATGCATCGTTTGCCCTTGTGTACGTGCTTGGTTATGCGTAAACTATTCGAACTCTATATGCTATATCAAACTTGTGTACTCACCCTTACATTATATGTATTGACTTTTATTTTAACGTATGTGACAGGTGTTTAAGCTACTAGCGTGCTAGGGAAGCGAGGCAATAATAAGCTTCTAGGAGCCTGTGACCTTAGAGCAGTGTCCACGTACCTGTTCCAGGGCCATAATTATCTGTAGATCTTGTACTGGCACCTGTAGTCAGTAAGATTTACGGATAGCCGTCTAGAGGTCTTAAAACAATATTTATTTTCGGTCTGTAATAATTAAGAACATGAGTTGTCGGAACAGTTCCCATATTGTTTGGTTGATTTCTATGATAACTTGTTATTATTTGGGACACGGTATGGGACGTGTTATATAACTGAATTGTATGATAGTTGTTGTGGAAACTTCTGAACAATCTGTTTCGCTCAGTGCCGCGCCCCGATGATTCCGCCATCGGTTGGGGTGTGACAGATTGGTATCAGAGCCATAACTATAGGGAATTAGGTTAGACACGATCTAGTCCGGATCGCTGTCTTAGAGACCTAGACTATAGTTAGGAACCAAGAGACCAAGTTTATGTGCTTATTTTATGTTGTTTCCTTCTATTCTATCATTACATCCGAACTCCGAGCCAAATTTTGTAGTTTGGACGGGATTAGGAGTGAAACCCGCAAATTCCTGCCTAAATATCAACAAAACGGGGGAAAATTATATCAAATCAGGGCTGAAACCCATAATTTGATGAAAATTTCCTCTAAATTTTCTTAAAACAAGGAAGAAATAGCTGAGCTAGGGGTGAAACCCTAACCTTGGCAGTTATTCCGACTTTATTTTATCTCGCCAAGGCAATTGACGGACTCCAACGACCTGAACTCACGAGTATGACCTAGAATGCGCGTGCATAATGCCCAAGAATCGAGGCAGAAACATGTCCCCTAGAGTCGAAAGTGACGACAAGTCAACTGTGAATAGTTAAATTGCCATGGTTAGTCGAAGTCTAGTAGCCGCAGACAATCCATTTTCCGATTTTGAGTGTTGCTTGTTGATTTTATGTGATTTACCTGTTTACGTGTTTTAAAATTCGTTGGTTACTCCATTTGTTATCAATCTGCGTGACCTTTGTTGCTATCCTATCTCGATTCAAATCCCTGTTGATGTGATCTAAACGAAACCAGTGTGCTATGCTACGCTATACGACTAAGTTAGACGATACAATGTGATGCTATCTGACATGCAAAACGAACGACACTCGACTTGAGGTTATAGGTTTCTGTTATCTGAAGGCCTCTGTGATAAAATTTCGTACGTGTTTTGGAAATTAAGTGCTCTATTTGCTTACTTGCTTATGTGCTCTAATTGCTTCTGTGCTTATGTGCCTCTATGATTATGTGCTTATGTGTTTATATGTGTTACGTGACGTGAGATGCGACGTGATTCTGAGCTTTAGTAAACTAAGACATGCGAGATTCGAATTCGTTGTGTTGAGCCCTATGGCGATGTCTATTGCAGACCATGTCGTCATCTGGACAACCTAGATCACACTCGCGTCTTACCCGTCAGGAGAAAAGAGATCGACGTTTGGCTGCTATCATCTCTAAGACCGTGGCGAAAGCCGTCAGTGATGTGTTCGAGAACGCAAGCAAGTCATCTGAGGAATCCCGAACCCTCACGCCCAAAGACTCCAACAAAGCTACTTTTAGCTTCAAACAATTCAAGGCATGTGGGCCAAAAGAGTTTACCGGTGAAGATGGCCCTACGGCTCTGTTTCATTGGTTTGACTCGGTAGAAGTCACCCTTCGTCAAAGCGGATGCCCAGATCATCTCCGTACTCTCAATGCTACCGGTGTCTTCCAGTCGCGAGCTTTGGACTGGTGGACCGCAGAAAGGAACAAGCGCGGGAACGACGCTGCATACGAGCTGACGTGGAAGGAATTGAAAGCGATCATGATGGACGAGTTCTGTCCTCCCCACGAACGCCAAAAGTTGGAGGATGAGTTCTGGACCATCAAGCAGAAGGAGGGCGACAACGCTGGTCTCACTGCCCGTTTCAAGCAACTGAGCATTATCTGTCCAGATCAGGTCAAGACTCCCGAAATGACCATCAAGAAATACATCCGTGCTCTTCCGGATTGTATTGCAGATTATGTGTTCGCCGCCAAACCCGCATCAATCGAGGAAACCTACCTACTCGCTGCTGAGATTAACGACAAGCGAGTTAAGTCTGGTGTCTGGGATAAGCCATCCAAGTCGTTGCATCAAGTTACTGCCGCATCAACCGACAACCCTACTGCTCAAGCCTCCAAGTCCTCGAGAAGAAGAAAGAAGAACAAGAATTGCGCCGCCGCAACCAATGCTACTCCCCTACAGTCTGTACCAGCCCAGCAGCAACAACCACAGCGTTCAGCGCCAGTGATCAGCCCAGCAGCAACAACCACAGCGTTCAGCGCCAGTGATCAATGCGCCGCCAGCGAAGCGTGCGTACACCGGCCCCCACCCACTCTGTGCTACATGTTCTTATCATCACCCGGTGGGTGTGGCCTGCCGATTCTGTGCCCACTGCAACGTTTACGGGCATTTCACTGCGAGTTGCCGCTATGGTCCTCGTCAAACGCAAGCTCAAGCCGCTGTTAACCAGGCTCAACTCCCTGCTCCTCAAGCTCCTCAAGCTGCACAGGCCCCAGCAAACAATGTTCGGACCTGCTTTGCATGTGGTGACCCTAACCACTTCGCAAACCGGTGCCCGAACAGGGTGGTGAAACAAGAAGCTCAACAACCCCAGCAACAGCAACAACAGCCTCAACAACAAGCCGCTCACGCCAGAACTTTCAACATCAATGCACGCCAGGCTCAAGCTGATAACAACGTGGTCAATGGTACGTTCCTTGTGAATGGTATATATGCATCATGTTTGTTTGATACTGGAGCCGATAACTGCTTTGTGTCATTTGAGTTTGAGAAACTTCTTAGACGTAAGCGCTCTTATCTTTCGACACCCTTCGAAGTAGAAGTCGCTACCGGAAGAACCATTGCTGTCAATTCTGTACTCCGTGATTGTACTCTCGAGCTCAACAATCATATATTCCCGATTAATCTCATTCCAATGCAACTCGGAAGTTTCGATGTCATAGTAGGCATGGACTTTCTTCGTGAAAACCGTGCTGAAGTTGTGTGTGCCGACAAGATGATTCGTTTTGTGCTAGCTAGTGGTGATATTCTATGTGTTTATGGTGAAACTACTGCGAAAGATCTCAAGCTCATGTCCTGTCTTCAAGCTCGTAAATATCTCCGCAAGGAATATCGAGCCTTCTTGGCCAACATTGTTGTAGCAGAGACGGACAAGAAAAAGAAAGTTGAAGTCAAGGATGTTCCCGTTGTCCGAGAATTTCCTCAGGTGTTTCCTGATGATCTTCCTGGATTACCTCCAAGTCGTGATATCGACTTTCGAATCGACCTTATTCCAGGAGCCAACCCAGTAGCCAAAGCTCCGTATCGACTCGCTCCATCTGAGATGCGAGAACTCTCAAACCAACTCCAAGAGTTACTTGAAAAAGGCTTTATTCGCCCGAGCACTTCTCCATGGGGCGCACCAGTCCTTTTCGTCAAAAAGAAGGACGGGTCGTTCCGGATGTGCATCGATTACCGGGAATTGAACAAGCTTACCATCAAGAACCGTTACCCCTTACCTAGAATCGATGATCTGTTTGACCAACTACAAGGTGCTCAGTGTTTCTCCAAGATTGATCTACGTTCAGGCTACCATCAGTTGCGGATTCAAGAGGAAGATGTACCCAAAACCGCTTTTCGAACCCGATACGGCCACTACGAATTTGTTGTCATGCCTTTTGGTTTGACCAACGCACCCGCGGTCTTTATGGATCTGATGAATCGCGTGTGTAAACCGTTCTTAGACCGTTTTGTCATTGTATTTATCGACGATGTCCTGATTTATTCCAGATCGAGGGCCGAACATGCGCAGCATTTGCGATTGGTTCTCGAGTTACTTCAGGGAAACCAACTCTACGCCAAATTCTCCAAGTGTGAGTTCTGGTTGGAGGAGGTTCAATTTCTGGGTCACATTGTGAATAGTCGGGGTATACACGTTGATCCTGCAAAGATTGAGGCAGTCAAGGGATGGGTTACGCCAAAGAATCCGTCGGAAGTTCGCTCTTTCCTCGGATTAGCCGGTTACTACCGGCGATTCATCGAGGGATTCTCAAAGATTGCTGTGCCACTTACCTCCCTTACTCATAAAGACAAGCCTTTTGTGTGGGGAACCGCGCAGGAGACTGCTTTCCAAACCCTCAAACACATGCTGTGCCATGCACCAGTTCTTACACTGCCGGACGGAAGCGATGACTTCGTTGTCTATTGTGATGCTTCAAACCTTGGACTTGGCTGTGTACTCATGCAACGAGACAAGGTTATAGCTTACGCATCTCGACAGCTCAAAATCCACGAGAAGAACTATACAACCCATGACCTCGAGCTAGGCGCAGTTGTCTTTGCCTTAAAGATTTGGCGACACTACCTGTATGGTACAAAGTGTACGATCTTCACCGATCACAAGAGCTTACAACATATCTTTAACCAGAGAGAACTCAATATGCGTCAACGCCGATGGGTAGAACTTCTCAACGATTACGACTGTGAGATCCGTTATCACCCAGGCAAGGCGAATGTAGTTGCAGACGCCCTCAGCAGAAAGAATTACGTGATAGGTGTTCGAAACATCCAGGCTCAGTATAACCTCGAAGCTCTCATCCGCGAAGCACAACACGCTTGCTTTAACGAGCGTACGTTGAAGAAAGAACGAATCTATCACGATGGAGCTCAGCTCGTGAGCAAAGCCAACGGAATATTCTATTATCTGGACCGAATCTGGGTTCCGAGGAGGACAGATTTGCGAAAGATTATCATGAACGAAGCCCACAAGTCCCGATATTCCATTCATCCCGGTGCGGACAAAATGTACCAGGACCTTCGCTACAAGTACTGGTGGCCTGGGATGAAAAAGGATATTGCTCTATATGTTGGTAGCTGTTTAACTTGTGCAAGAGTCAAGGCTGAACACCAAAGACCGTCAGGCTTACTCGAACAACCGCCGATACCCGTATGGAAGTGGGAAAGTATAGCTATGGATTTCATAACTAAGCTTCCGACCACGCCATCAGGTCACGACAGTATTTGGGTTATAGTCGACCGTCTAACCAAATCAGCCCACTTTTTGCCAATACGAGAAGACTACAAGGTGGCCAAGCTAGCCCAAATCTACACCGACGAGATCATTAAGAATCATGGTACGCCTCGAGACATTATTTCGGATCGCGATGCTCGGTTTACATCGAGATTGTGGGAAACTTTTCAAGCAGCTCTAGGTACGACGCTGAATTTGAGTACCGCATTCCACCCGCAAACCGACGGGCAGACTGAAAGAACGATTCGTACTATTGAAGACATGCTCCGGGCGTGTGTTATTGATTTTGGTGGTAGTTGGAGCAAACACCTACCGTTGGTCGAATTTTCGTACAATAATAGCTATCACTCCAGCATCGAAATGGCACCTTTCGAAGCCTTGTATGGTAGGAGATGTCGCTCGCCTATTGTATGGCACGAGGTCGGTCATTCACAATTGACTGGGCCCGAGATTCTGCAAGAAACGACTGACAAGATCCACCAGATAAGGGAAAACTTGGTAAAGGCCCGGGACAGACAAAAGATGTACGCCGATAAACGACGCAGGCCCCGTGAATTTGCAGTTGGCGACTACGTGCTCCTAAAGGTATCACCTTGGAAGGGAGTAGTCCGATTCGGCAAAAGAGGGAAACTTGCGCCTCGATTTGTTGGACCTTTTAAGATTCTGGAAAGGATCGGTAAAGTTGCCTACAAACTCGAATTACCGGAGGAACTCAGCAATGTCCACCCGACTTTCCATATTTCAAACCTTCGAAAATGCGTAGCCGACCACGACGCAATAATACCACTCGACGATCTTCAGGTCAATGAGACGCTACACTTCGTGGAAAAGCCTGTCGAAATCATGGACCGACAGACCAAGCAACTCAGACGCTCTCGCATTCCTATTGTAAAAGTACGATGGGAAGGCAAACGAGGCGCGGAGTTCACTTGGGAACTCGAAAGTGACATGAAGGCCAAGTACCCGCAGTTATTCAGATAGATCTGAAGCATCAAATAGGTAAAATCACACGGCGATGTACGGTTCTCGGCCTAATTTCGGGACGAAATTCCCTAAAGGAGGGGAGACTATAACACCCCGTGTTTTTCCAAAGTCAAAGTCAAAGTCAAGTGTTGACTGTTATTGGAATTAAAGATTAATAAAGATTAATTTCATTTTAGTTTCATTTTGATTTTCATATTATTTGGAGTAAGTGTTGTATAATCAAACTAATCGACCGATAATCGAACTGTGAATCAACGACCGACTGTGAATGATAGGAAGTAACAACGCAATAAAGCTAGTCAATCAATAATCAAGCTAATCGAATCAATCATCAAACTCCAGTGTGGGGATTTTTGTACTTTTATACGTGTGTGTGTGCCTTATGTGTTACTTGTGCATGTTTACTTTTATGTTGAAGTGTGTGGTGAATCAATCAAATCAATCGAGACTCAAGGTGAATCAAACTCAATCGAAATCGAACCCAAATTGTGGTGTAAGGATGCTTGTATGTTAGATATAGTAGTTGGAACTAAAAGTAATTTGATTGGGAATTCTATCATTCTCAAATCATCGTTCATCGAAGTCGAAATATCAAAAATCGTCGCGAAACACTCAAAACCAGGGCAACCTGATCGAACAGGGCAACCTGATCGAACAGGCTAGCCGATCGAACAGGGCAACCTGATCGAACAGGCTAGCCGATCGAACAGGGCAACCTGATCGAACAGGCTAGCCGATCGAACAGGCTGTTCGATCAGGAATGCTGTTCGATCAGGGATGCTGTTCGATCAGCTGACCCTTTCCTCTTTTGGAAGCCTATAAATAGGGCTGTCTTTGTCAAACTTTCCACTTTTGGAAAAGCTCTGACCGACCAGCCTCTTCTTCTCACTAAATCTCAGATTTCTCTCAAACCGGTAAGTATTTCACTCTAATCCTTGTACGTTTTTGTTCATTAATCGATTCTCCATCTTTCTATCTTTCAAAATCTGAATTTCATCCATGAAATCACCAAAATCTAGGTGTTCTTGAGTGATGTCATCATGGTGTTCTTGGTGTTCATCAAGAACTTCATGTTCTTGACTTCATTCAACCATGAACAAGCTAGATCTAACCGATTTCCACATAAATAACCTAAAATCTTCCAAAGATCTTAACATTTCACGGTGGGAAAGGATTGGAAGATGGGTTTTCATCTATCTTTCAACTCTTTTACACTCAAAAAGGTGAAAACGAGACTTGAACCGATTTACAATCGATCTAAACAAACACATGGTTCAAGATTCGGGTTCTACCGAGAGATATACCGATTCCGGGTTAAACGTTAAACTTGGGTTCCAAACCGTCTCTAACCGGGTTTGGGTGATTCCTGCTCGAGTCGGTAGACTAAGTAGGGACTTCAGTTTTGTGGTTCAACTCGTAGTCAAAACATCTCTAAAACATCAACAACTGACGGGAATAACCAAGTGTTAGGTGAACGGCTAACCATGTCAGAAGCTGGCCGAACGGCTAGGCTGTTCGATCGAACAGCCCAACCGAACGACTATGCCAGCCGATCGGCTAGGCTAACCGATCGACTAGCACTTAGTTCCACAAACTCACAAAGTGTAGTATTGACGAGGTACTGTTCGATCGACTACGCTACTCGATTGTAATCATTACTGCTCGAATCATGAGATACTATACTTTCAAAACACTTAGACTTTTCGAAACATTGGAATGTCGCCCGATCGAACATGCCAGCCGATCGAGTGACATATTTGAAAACATGGCAATGCTAACCGATCGGTTGGACTAACCGATCGAACAGCTGTTCGATCGGCCAACTTGAAAGGTAGTACAAACCATCATACACAAACACATCCTTCACATCAAAGGAAGAAACAATCCACTTGAAGGAACCAGCCGATCGAGCCAGCCAGCCGATCGAATGGATGTTCGAACGGACTTTCCAACCAATCGAACAGCCCACTCGATCGAACTGCTGTCCGATCGAATGGCCTACTCGATTCAAGTACATTGTTTACTTTTTCCACGTTACTCATCGTTGTGTTATCGAACTATTCAGGCTAACCTATTCTCAGTGCTCCCTTCAATCCACAATCAACCACTGTGAGTATACTCGATCCCTTTTTGCTTTCAGCACTTTTGGGTGTTACATACGTAATCTATCAAATTCACAAACAACACAAACTATTTGAACGCTAACCTATTTGCATGTATTACTTGTCTAAATGATTGCTGTTTATTATGTTTACACGTGGAGTGCTATCTACCTGCTTTAGCAACATAGTACTATAGTTTGGACTCAGCACCCGTTCACACGGGGGTTGCTAAGGACAATTTCTTGCATGGATTACGGTGGTAATCATGTATTGCGAACTGTCTCGGACAGTCAACCCGAAGTCGTTGGTATCAATGGTCCCATGTTGATAATTTACATGCATCGTTTGCCCTTGTGTACGTGCTTGGTTATGCGTAAACTATTCGAACTCTATATGCTATATCAAACTTGTGTACTCACCCTTACATTATATGTATTGACTTTTATTTTAACGTATGTGACAGGTGTTTAAGCTACTAGCGTGCTAGGGAAGCGAGGCAATAATAAGCTTCTAGGAGCCTGTGACCTTAGAGCAGTGTCCACGTACCTGTTCCAGGGCCATAATTATCTGTAGATCTTGTACTGGCACCTGTAGTCAGTAAGATTTACGGATAGCCGTCTAGAGGTCTTAAAACAATATTTATTTTCGGTCTGTAATAATTAAGAACATGAGTTGTCGGAACAGTTCCCATATTGTTTGGTTGATTTCTATGATAACTTGTTATTATTTGGGACACGGTATGGGACGTGTTATATAACTGAATTGTATGATAGTTGTTGTGGAAACTTCTGAACAATCTGTTTCGCTCAGTGCCGCGCCCCGATGATTCCGCCATCGGTTGGGGTGTGACATGATTAGCGTTCTCCTGATTGAAAGTTTGCTCATTTTGGGGGTAATTTTAAAAATACATGGGTTTGCTCAACGGGTCGGGTATTCGTATCTAGTCCTTTGAACGGGTCGGGTATTGATACTTTAACACTATGTTCCCGAGTTATTTAACAGGTGGAGATGAGGGGAGGGGAGGGTGAATATATGGTCATATTTGATCATATTTTCTTCCCTTTTCACTCCCCTCCCCCTGTTAAATAAAACTCAGGAACATGGTTTTTCATATTTCCATCTCTTTTCCCTCCTCTCCCCCTGTTAAATGAGTCTCGGGAACAGAGTGTACAAATAATCTTAACATACTAAACATACAAATTGAAGGAAAACTCAAAAAGACAAGGTGGCATTTTTGTAATTATCAATAACTATCAAAGTTACTCTACAAATATACCTAAAAAACCTAACCCCTCCAAAAAAAAAACCTAAACACCCCACCCCCTAAAACCTAAAAAAAAACTTACCCCCCCCCAACCCCTCAAAAAAAAAAAAAAAAACCCTAACCCCCACCCATCCCCCAAAAACCTAACACCCCCCCTCCCCCCCCCCCCCCCCCCAAGCTAAAATGCTAAAAAACTAAACCCCCAAAAAACCTAAAAAAATCTTAAAAAATAAAAAAAAACACATAAAAAATTTTATTTTATTTTAACATTTTTTATTAAAAATCGCTACTTTTAGTAGCAGCAAAAAAAATTCTAACAAAATATAGCGATTTTTTAATAAAAAATGTTAAAAAAATTTGTGTTTTTTAGGTATTTTTGGTTGAGTTCACATTTGTATAGTAACTTTGATAGTTGGTGGTAATTACAAAAATTTCACCTTATCTTTTTGAGTTTTCCTTCAATTTGTATGTTTAGTATGTTAAGATTATTTGTATTTGATCTTTTGCCGATACTTTAAAACCAACTAGTGGTTAGTGTTGCTGCTTTGCGACGGTTAGGTTTTAATATAAAAGGATATTGAAATGTAACTAAAAATAAGTGTGGCAAAGGTATGTTCAGATTTCATAAATGATAAAACCAAGTTATATTTAAAAGGAAACGAAATATGTTACATCGATCAAAAACCATGAAAACAGATATCGCTTTTCAATAACAATGGACAGTGACGGACCCAAAATTTTTTTCAATGGTATACTTTTACGATTGGAATTTTCATGACTACGTAAACCCTATCCATATCGATATGGCTAAAGACTAATACTTGGAATAGTCACACAAAGGTAAACATGCTAGAAAATGAATAACTTGCTATGATTGTAGTTTCAAGGCTCATAGGTTTTTTTATGTTAGCCATCATACCCGAATTTAATCAACCGAATCTCTGATTTCACACTCAACGGTTTTTCGTCAACTTTACAAGCTGTAATTTATTTTCCGTATAAAAACGTGTAAAATTTTTATTTGAGTAATTTACACATTTACGTAGAAAGTCAGATTCATCAGTTTTCTAAAACTTGACTCAATCAGACGTGTTTAGATTTAAAGAATGTTTGATATTAATTTGATTATTCTCGTACTTTTTATTCTTTTATCATGCAAGTCGGACTTGGGTTTTTGGTAAGAAATCCGGTGACCGGAAGGTTGAACGAGGGAGATGGACAGTGTTTACAAACCGGCCCATTCATTGTTGGGTCATTCTTTCCGAGTCAATGTGCAATTCAATAAAAAAGGAATAATGGATTTTAATATTCTCATCTATTTGCTGTTGGTCGGCAACGGTCCCAACTTAAAAAATAACCAATGACGGTCCCACCTTTTCACATATTGTAAACTAATGGACCTTTACTAACTAGAAAAGAAAAATGAGACTAAAAGAAATTAACGTTCTATCAGTAAAGGTCCATTAGTTTACAATATGTGAAAATGTGGGACCATCACTGGTTAATTTTTAAGTTTGGACCGTTACCGGCCAACAGCTAATAGTTGGGATTATTAAAATCTATTGTTCCAAAAAATAATTACTAACACACACCCTCTAAGCTTACTCCGGTTTCAAACAATTATAAATTCTCGATAAGGGTTAACACAAAACCCCAATCACTTCACTATCAAATTATATATGTAAACTATATACGTCTATATTACATCGTAGTTAATTCAAAACATAATCAGATATTATTCAATTTCACAAACAAAATATGTAAACAAAACACAGGTGGGAAGAAATGGGGCAACAAGCTGCAACAAAAAACAACTTCTAATCACTTCTTTACTTACCCACCATAATCATCATCCCAAAATTCAACCATGTCAGCTATTACTTTTTTCGGCCGCCGTCTTGGCGGCAGTTTGGCAGAGCCAAGGGTGTTGCAAACACTGCTGTGCCGTTGGTCGTTTCTCGGGATCAAAATCAAGAATAGGATTCAAGAACTCCGCAAATTCACGAGCATCAGTTTCGGAATACTTGAATTTGTCAATGAGTAAACGACTCAGTGATGAGTGTTTGAGTCTACGGATCCTTTTAAGGTCACCGTGTCTATCAAAGTAATCTTTGGATCGACCTCCTCCAGTGGCTATCTGTTTTAAGTTTAGAAAAAAAAAGGAAAGGAAAAATAAAATAAAAGAAAGTATTAATATTTACTGTTTAGACAGGTATCGAAGGGATTGAATACTTGAATATACGTCACCTTCTTAGGCATCTTTCCTAGAAGTTCCATCATTAGAGCAAGGTGGTCCTGCATTGATCATGCCAAGTAAGCAGATAATTCCAGCGGAAGATATTAATGGTGGTCCATAAACAAAAAACCACAAGTATCAATGTCGACCTATTTACTTATAAATGAGCCGGTTCAGCTTACGTTTCTACATATCAGTTCAAAAGGTAATAAGGACCAGGTCAAATCTGTCAAAGTATCCAAAAGTGTACCTTAAATGCATAAAGTAACAGATATATTTTCTTTCAAAAAAATAGAGTGAAGTACATAGATGGCCGCTGTGGTTGACCAAAATTTTTTATTTGGTCCCTAGCTTTCCAAAAGTACACGAATGGCCCCTACGGTTTGCACTTTTTAACGCATTTAGTCCCCAATTTTCGCCAAAAGTACGTGGATGGTCCATGTGGTTTGCACTTCATAATGCATTTCGTCCCTAACTTGGACCTGCTAAACCTTTAGATTTGTTAGATGGGGACTAAATGTGTTACAAAGTGCAAACCACAGGGACCATCTGTATACTTTTTAAAAGCTAGGAACAAAATCCAAAATTTTGTTTAACCACAGGGACCATCCATGTACCTTACTCAAAAAAATAATTTTGATCCATTCACTTATGAATGGGTTCGTTTGGGTTATTACGTCTTTATCTCTAACGGGTCAAATAGGTAAAATCAAAACAAGTTAGCTGAAAAAGGAATGGATCAGGTCAAGCGGTCAGAAGTCACCCAAAGTGTAACTCTTATTGCATAAACACTAATCGTTTATAATTATATTAAAAATCATAGACAAAAAGTGTTTCGAGATAAATGCAATACCTCGTCTTCACTGAAACCTGGTCCTGGCTTCGGAGCAAACATCATTTCCCCAGTAGCGAGTTCAAAAGCAGTGCAAGCAAATGACCACATATCAACCGGGAACGAGTACCCAGATTGTAGTATAACTTCAGGGGCTCGATACTGTCTCGTTTGAATTTCTTCCGCAATCGGTTTATCAGCCCAACACGCATTTCCCAAATCCACAATCTTACACCTAAAATCAATACCATCAAGGCATCTTTCAGGTTTCACTTCTGGTGCACAACCTCCTATCATACCTCGTCTTTCAGCTGCGATTTTAGCCACTGCTCTTCTCGCTCTCTGCTTCAGTTTCTTTTCAATCACATTAACCGCTCCTCCACCGGCCAAACTTCCCTCCGGCCGTTCAAGAATAGGGGCCGTGTTTGATCTAATAGGGTCTTTCGACGGATTTACAGTAGACATAAGAAGTATATTTTCGGGCTTTAAATCTGTATGTATTATCCGAAGTTCTCTGTGTATATAATCAAGTCCTATCAATATGCATTTGCACACCTCCCTTACTTTATACAAGTTAAGCCCTTTGTAACGGTTATATCTGATGAGATGCAATATACTATCACCAAGAAACTCAAGCACCATACATAAATGCTGCCCGTTCGGACCCCTGTGTTTAAAATGATCCACTAATTGCACAACACATTTCTCATTCTTAGGGTCGTTTTCCGTAAGTGCAGATAAAATCTCAATCTCATGGAGTGCCGCTTGCACGAATTCAGGTGCACTCTTCTGGATCTTGAGTGCAACATATTTCTACAAATAAAGCAACCAAAATAACTAAATTAAGAACTATAAATGCTCGATTGCCGCACATTATACCAGATGAATGGTTACCAATTTATCAATCCTAAGTTCCTAACACCAATATAACTAAATACTACCTGATTTAAATTGCTCACATAAATAAATAAAACCAATGTGCAAGATCAATACAAAAAAGATCCGACCGCATATTTAGTTTCCAAAACAACTAACTAGAGATACATTTAAATAAACGATCTACATTTGGTATAATTAGGTTACAAATTATTAACATGATAAACTATATGATCTAAATTGATCACATGAATAAAACTAATTACATATATGCACATTTAAATAAGCGATCTACATTCGGTACAATTAGGTTACAAATTATCAACATGATATATTATTCATTCACATATCAATAACATTATTTATTACTGAAAATGACAATTAGGTTACAAACTGCATCTGGATCACATTAACAGATTCACAGATCTCAACAATATGAACTTCAAAACAGAATCATAATTCACAAAACCTAACAAAACAACTTACAGATGTTTGTGTATCGTACGCAAGCCAAACGGTGGAGAACTGGCCCCAACCGAGCTTCCGTTGGGCGATAAACCGACCGGAGGCGAACGAATCGCCGACTCGGACGGCGTGGTAGCCTCCTTTGCGGTAGGAATCGAAGTCCTCATCGTCTTCAGATGCCGATGAGGATGAACAGGACATGATTGATTGGTTGAAATGATTGATTGATTGATGAGTTTTGATGGATTGAGGAAGAAGGAGTTTGAATGATGAGTTGTGTATATTGAGGAAGAATTGGGAGAAATTTGGGGAAAGTAGTGGCCTTCAATCCAAATCTTTCTCCACTTTTTGCTCTTTGTTTAAATTCTTTGGTTCTCTTGAAGTCCTGTCTTTTTGAAGTTTGGTTGATGGGTTGGGTTGATTGATTGATTATTCATTCACTTTTCCAAACTTGCCCTTCTTTCTATATACCTTAGTTGAGGTTATGAGATAATCACCAATTCACCATCCAACTGACCTTTGATAAAATATTTAATGTTTTTAGTTTCTTTAACGAACAACAAAAGCCTGATTATCTGTGTAAACCTAATGGTAAAAGACCGTCTGTGTCCGCGAACGCAGACAGCGCTGGTAACCCAGCTCACTGCCATTCTAGAGGAAACCAACTGTCCGAAGGCCGACTGTGGTAAAAGTGAGAGCATTTTTGCTCCAGACGTGACTCAACCCCAAAATCTCCACATTGCAAGGTCATGAGGCTGCCAATCCACGAGAAGATCATTGACTTTAATGTTTTTAGTGATTTGTTTTATGACTTTTGACATGTAAGATTTATAACATGAGTTTTTTTTATTTTATGAGTTATGATAATTGTGAAACAATAACAGGTAACCACTTAATAACAAACATTTTTTATGTAAGGAACACATCAAGAAAACTTGTGATCTACTTACGAAAAATAAATTGACTTGACTTGAGTATAATTAAGATCAAACTCGAGCTACTAAAATGGGTTGTCATGTCTAACTCAAGTATCATCATAGTTTTATAAGGTTACGTTGAGTCGAGTTTGAAATTAGTGATAAGATAATGCATCTCAAGTTCAAAAAAAATAAATGCTCAATTGAGCTCATGTCAAGTTTTAAGTTTTATAATTGTGTTTAGTTAAAAAAAGAATAATTATTATATCAACTCAATTCAACTGGATCACACTATTAATATAAAATATAGAGCAAGATTATTTTTGGTATTATTAAGGTTGGAAAATGAAGACATCGGACTGGTTCGATAGAGGTACTTTTTGGTACGAGTAGGGATGGTATTTTTACCGGCTAAGGCAAAACTAAAATTTTAAGATATTCTTTATTATAGTATAGTATCTTGTATTATGAGTCTACTCTACATGTGTCATTATTTATCACTTATTATGCTGACTTGTCTGTTGAAAACGAACTCTTGTGATGTTTATGTTGTAACTGCAACAATGAAAAGCCTACCAGATATGTAATATCTAAAAATGACTCTAAAGAATTAACATTAACAATAAATATAATAACTATACATAAATGAACCGGGCCGTTCCTACGTTTTCGGAGGCCCTAAGCGAACTAAAAAGTAGAGGTCATTTTGGAAAATTATCATTTTCAACATATTTAGTAACAAAACCCTCATTCTTTTACCCGGGCTTGGGACATGCAATTAAAAACTAAAAATTTTGTAATTGGCGTAGTTAAAAAAAATAAGTTACATTTTTTATAGGAGTGAATTGCAAGAATTGTCCTTTATCTTTATACCACTTTGCAAGAGTTGTCCTTTATGTTTAAAATTGACGAGTTTTGTGCTTTATGTTTAAAAATCAAGCACGTTCTATCCTTTAGGGCTAACCCAGTTAAATTTTTTTTTGTTAAATCAGATCACACAAGGGTAATTTAGTCTTTTTACCTATATATATAAATATATTAATTAAAAATAGGGAAATTGGCCTGTAATAATCCCACCTATACCTTATTGGCCATTAATAATCTCGCCTCAGAATATTCTCCCCACCAGTCCCACCTTTCACATATTTTTCCTACAATGGTCCCCCGTTAAAAAAACTTAACGGAGTTAAGCTTTTTTCCAAATTACAAACATATTTTTTAGGGCTTTTGATTAGAACGACGATACGAGTCCATTGATGTAAAACTTGCCTCGAAACGGTGCTTCAAACGATGAAAACGGCGCTTCAATTCGGGTGTTTAAATTTCCAATTAACCAAAATCAAGTCACTTGGAGCACCATTTTGAAGTAAGTTTTACATCAATGGACTCGTATCATCGTTCTGATCAAAAGCCCTAAAAAATCTGTTTGTAGTTTGGAAAAAAGCTTAACTCAGTTAAGTTTTTTTAACGGGGGACCATTGTAGGAAAAATAGGTGAAAGGTGGGACTGGTGTGGGGAATATTCTGAGGTGGGATTATTAATGGCCAATAAGGTCTAGGTGAGATTATTACAGGCCAATTCCCCTTAAAAATAAAACAATAATAAATTTAAGATATTAATATAATATATATATTATATATAATATATGTATATGTATATGTATATGTATATGCATATGCATATGTATATGTATATGTATATGTATATGTATATGTATATGTATATGTATATGTATATGTATATGTATATGTATACAGCATATATAACAACCGTTCTCCCTCTCTCAGCATGTCCACCACAAACAACCGCCACCACACCACTCCCAACCACCACCCACCGCACCACCAACCATCACAAACAACCACCACTATCTACCCCCTCTCTCCACATATGTTCTCCATCGCCCACCACACCACTTGTAACCACCACCCTTCGGCCCAGATCTATGGATGAGAAAAAAGGCGGCGGCCACCACCAGATCTGTAATTTAGTTATTTTAGATCAATTCTTTTCCTATCTTAAATCCCCACCTAGATCTACTCCCAATTTATACACACACAAAGTCACAAAGAGTTCGTGCTCCTAATTAAGTTCATATAATCTCCAAATCTAGATTCAATCTCACCATTACCCAATCACCAATACCCGATTTTTTTAAATAGGGGTATCACAAAACATCATCAAACATTTGACCTTTTTCATCTGGGGTTTGCACACAACTATCAAAGAAGGAGCTCATAAGAGAGGCCCTTCAACTCTACCCACTTCCGCCGCCGCCAACGGCGGTGGCGCAGCGGCCGCTCCCTCCACGCGACGTCCACGACTCAAACCTAACGACTCCACCTTACACCCTAAACCACCATCGCATCTTCCACCTGTTGTACATCAGATTTGTTGTGTGGGTTGTTGGTCGGTAAAGAAAGGGAGATGGAGAGGGTGTTACTGCTACTTTGATTCATGTTTGTAAAGAGAGTTTGATGAATTTGTATCTTGATTTGAATTTGAGAATATGGGAGAATACGGTGGTGCCGGACTGCCATGGGTTTCTTTATGACCGCTGTTGTAGCTCACCATGGTCGCCGGAAAAACGGCTCTTGCCGGATCTTGACAGTTGTGGTGTGGGGGTGGTGTGATGGCGGTGCTTGTGTGAGGGTGGTGATGCAAGATAGAGAGGCGGTGTTGATGGTTGTGGAGGCGCTGTAGTGTAGATGAGGTAGTGGTGATGGTGATGGAAGGAGGCTGCGGTGGTGGTGGTGGAAGAAGGTTGTGGTGGTGGTAAGAGAGATGAAAGAGAGTGACAGAAAGAGTGTTCATATATGAGTGTGTACATATAATATTTTAGTTTTTCTTAAGTTGTTTTCTTAATTAACAGGGTAAAAAGACAATTATACACATGATCAAATTTAACTGAAAAATTAACTGGGTTAGGCCCAAAGGGTAAAACGTGCTTGATTTTTAAACATAAAGCACAAAACTCGTCAATTTTAAACATAAAGGACAATTCTTGCAAAGTGGTATAAAGATAAATGACAATTCTTGCGATTCACTCTTTTTTATAGATATAACATATGTTTAAATAAGATTTATTTTTCTAGTTTTAACTGAGGCAAATTGTTTGATAAAATTATTGTAATCAAGTTCTTCTGAAATCTTTTTCGATTGATATAATAATTGTAGGCCTTTCAATTTGGGTAATGGACTAATGGGTTGTTTCAATTGCAGGTCATTTAGTGAGTTGTTTAGTGTATTATCTTATAATAATTGAGCCTAGTATAAAGAAGGCACACCAAATTTTGGAGACCTTTTAATTTGGGTGGCCCTAGGCCTAGGGTCTGAAGCCCTTTGGGCCGGCTCTGCTAGCCACGTACACAACAAATGAACAAATTAATTATATGGCACATACATCGGCCAATGGCGGATCTATGAAGGAGTTAGAGGTAGCCCGGGCTACCCTTGAACTTTGTCGGTGAAGTGCAAAGCTAGCGAATTTTTTTCCTTCCCCGTTTTATGTATCAGATATCCTTGAACAAAATTAGGATACCATTAGATCTAAAAAAATTATTTCGAATATCCCTGAACAAATATTAAAATTCTGAACCTAAAGTAATAAACCCCATATGTGCGATCCAAGTATCCAAGTGTGATGACATCAAGATTCTTCAACGAATGTGTCATGTTTGATTTTCATCTACTCAAACTCTTTGAATGAACTTTATAAGAAAAAATAGTATACACTAAAACCCGTACTTCATTAACTCGCAATATCAAGCCACAAATCTCAAACTGAAAACAACTAATTAAAGTTTTTAAAGTGTTTTATAATATATTCCATAAAAACATGTTACATGGTAAAAACAAATTTAAATTACATGGTTAAAGGTGAACTATGTAACTTGTTCATAGTAACAGAAAAGCAACAAAAAAAAAACAAAACAAAATATAGTTAGAGAAAACCAACTAGCAACCAACGTATAAAAATATGAGAATCAAGTTGATAATCTCGACCATGTCACATGTCTGTCTTGAGAGGAGGAACACAAAATTTGGCTTTGATTGTGAATTAGAAGGGTTCGAGTTCACTGAAAATTTAACTAAAAAATTGAATAGGGGAAAGTGACAAGAAAGGGAGATGTGGGTTGATTGAGCTTTTATACTCATGGTTGGGGGGTAATGGGTCGATGATCTATAGGGAGGGACGTAGTGGCATTTGATGCCTATAGTGATCACTAACAATGATTTTGCCCGTTACAACTATGTGGCTACGTTCGTCAAATTGAAAGGGAAAAATCTAAGTCTGCAAAACGATTTTGCTAAGGCCTAATTAGAACTATAAATTTTTATTCGATCATTTACGAGTTTTTAATTATGCATTTCTAATTCCTCTTAATTCTCCTATACATTCTCCTATACATTCTCTTATACATTCTTTTTGCTAAGGCCTAATTAGAACTATAAATTTTTATTCGATCATTTACGAGTTTTTAATTATGCATTTCTAATTCCTCTTAATTCTCCTATACATTCTCCTATACATTAATAAGAGAACGAAATGAACAGTAATAACAGATTAAGGGCATGTTTGGCTAAGCTTATTAGAGTTAAAAAGGACTTTTGGGAAAAGGACTTTTTGAAAAGGAGTTTTTAAAAAAAGTGTTTGGATTAGCTTAGAGCATTCACATCCAAAGAACTAAATTGTGAGTGTGGGGTTTTTAAAATATAAAAAGTATAAAAAATGGTTGTGAGTGGAGGAGAGAGAAAATGTTACTATTCATCTGTATATTTGGGGGGACACTGTCTACCACTGAGCTAATAGCCCGTCGTGCGAGCCCCCCACCGGGGGCCCACTATGCCAAAAGCGAGAGAAACCCCATCCCTCTCTTTCCTTTTTTCGGCCCCGTGTCACCACACAGGCGGCATGGGGACGTAAAAAGGGGGATCCTATCAACTTGTTCCGACCTGAGATAATAAGCTCATGAGCTTGGTCTTACTTCACTGTCGAGAAACGAAAGAAGACTTCCATCTCCAAGTTTAACTCAGACGTAGCTCCCTTCTTTTTGGGTGTGAAGCAGTGTCAAACCAAAATACCCAACAAGCATTAGCTCTCCCTGAAAAGGAGGTGATCCAGTTCACCCACTATAATTTTTTAATATATATTAAAAGTGGTTGTGAGTGAAGGAGAGAAAAAAATGTAATGATAAAGGTATAAAAATATTATTTATGGGGTGGGAAAAGCCAATAAGTCAATAAGTTGTTTTTTAAAAAGTGTTTGGCTTAGCTTATTGATGTAAAATGACTAAAATGGACATTCATTCATAAATCAATAAGTTGCTTTTTTAAAAAGTGTTTGGCTTAGCTTTTTTGTTTCTCTTCTCTTAATAAAAAGTTTAATTTAATAAAAAAACCTACAAAATAAAAAATATGTCTTTTACAAAAGTTAAAACACAATAATACCACCATAGTTCTCATATTACATTCATCCATACAATTGAAATGATGTCATGTTCATCTCCGCAATTTCATTATTTCTCCCGCAATCATATCTCGGATCGCTGACATATACATATCATCATTTGCACGACGTGTAGCCTGATCTTCTTCGCAAACTTCATCGCTAGTACCACCCCGTCTAGGATTGTACGATTCTTGTTGTGCCCTATCAAATGCTTTATCAAACTCACCGGCCTTTCTAATATAGTTATGGATCGCCATCGACGCTATCACAATACTCACTTGGTGTTCGTACGTGAAATTAACATGCATATCTCTCAATAACGCCCACCTAGCTTTCCACACTCCAAAAGTACGTTCAATTATATTTCGCAATGATGAGTGGTAATAGTTATATGTCTCTTTTGGTCCGCGGGGAGCACGCATAGCACTAGTTTGTTGATGTGTGTAAAATGCAACATATAAATCACATCAATTAAGGCATAAAACTAACCCTTTTTAAGTACTAATGTTGGAAAAAGAGTGTTTTTGTCTTCCTTTTGTATTTTCAGGATGAAATGAGCTCAAAATCACAAAAGAAGCAAAAAGACAACTAATTCTACCATAAATACAAGAAAAGGAACAAAAGTGGACTGCCCGGACCCTCAACGGCACCTCCCAAGGCAAAGGA
Source organism: Helianthus annuus (assembly GCF_002127325.2). NCBI lineage: Eukaryota > Viridiplantae > Streptophyta > Magnoliopsida > Asterales > Asteraceae > Helianthus > Helianthus annuus. The sequence goes on from NC_035446.2 coordinate 115,103,296, forward strand.
GAAGAAACAGAGTCTGAACACGCCCCGTGTCCAGCGAACACGGGGGCGTGCCCAGGAAGCAGCAGAAAAGACAAACTAGTAGAAGCTTCCATTGCCCACCACGGGGCCGTGTCCAGCGAGCACGGGGGCGTGGTGAAAGTACAGCAGGCGCATTAATTGTAATTCGCAATTACAATTAATGAAGTGAGAGAATGTCAGACGGGCACGGGGCCGTGTCCAGCGGACACGGGGCCGTGTCCAGCCTTCTGTTCAGCCTATAAATAGAGGAGCTTGGCTTCATTCTCTCTCATCCCTTGGCACACCACCTCTCTCACACTTCATCCACCACCCACCACCACCATAACACCATCATCCACCACCATCATCCATTGTCCATCGTAGAGTGTGTGTGAGTCGTCTCGGGATCCAAGATTGATCGTAAGAGTTCTTGACAATCAAGGCCATGTTTGCCTAAGTCTCTTACATCACTTGGTGAAGACAAGTGTTTAGTATAATACTTTTTATTTTTAATCTTTTGCACTTTTTATTTGGTTTTGTATTAATGACTTTAATAACTAGTTACTTATGTTGAAGGTGATCTTTCCTTATCGTTTGTCCGTGGTGTCTAGGCATTATTTTACTGTCTATATAAAATAAAAGATTTTCACCATTCATATATCCACGGTCTATATGGAGGTATGTTTGCTACCTGGTCGGGGGTTAAGGGAACGGTTTGGTAAGGGTCTTGCCCTTGTTCAACGTTTAGAGGTCCTGCTTGGGACCTGGGTCAATTTTAGTAGGATCTCCTTCAATTCCCATAGGTATTGGATGGCGGGGATCCAAACTCTTTGACCCCCTCATAAGTTAACTACTATTAATACTATAACCCGGCTATTTAGGACTGTATCCCTGCTGACTCAGACTACTTAGCCGAGGGTAACGTCACCGCCAAAAGCGGGGCCTACCACAATTTGCATTAATAACTTAATTCATTATCTTTCAATAATCCGACCCTTTAGGATTGTATCCTTGCTGACTCAAACTACTGGGTTGAGGGTAACGTCGCCTTCAAAAGAGGGGCCTACTACAATAACTAAGATAATCTCTTAAACAAGTGCAAAAGTGCGAAAATAATCAAAGGTTATACTAATACACGTGTCGGATCCAAGTGATTCATCTTGTCTATCTGTTTTTTATTTTATTTTATTTTTCAACATTTAGTTAGTTTTTATTTTTCTTAGTTTAACACACTTTTCTCACTTTTTGATTTGATTAGACGTTGAGGATAAACCGGTATTAAAAGCTCTTGTGTCCTTGGACGACCTCGGTATCTTACCAACACTATACTACGTCCACGATGGGTGCACTTGCCCATATGTGTGTTTAGTGTTAGTGAATATCGTGTTTTATAAATTTAAAACTTGGCTAAAAGTGTAAAAAGGGCTTAAATATACATCAAAAATATAACACACTTCACGCACATCAAGTTTTTGTAGTATAGTGGTAAGTATTCCCGCCTGTCACGCGGGTGACCCGGGTTCGATCCCCGGCAGCGGCGCCAAAAACTTGATGCGTGTGTAGTGTAATATATTTTTGATATGTATTTAAGCCCCTTTTTACACTTTTAGCCAAGTTTTAAATTTATAAAACACGATATTTACTAACACTAAACACACATATGGGCAAGTGCACCCATCGTGGACGTAGTATAGTGTTGGTAAGATACCGAGGTCGTCCAAGGACACAAGAGCTTTTAATACCGGTTTATCCTCAACGTCTAATCAAATCAAAAAGTGAGAAAAATGTTTTAAACTAAGAAAAGTAAAAACTAACTAAATGCTGAAAATAAAGATAAGATAAAAACAGATAGACAAGATGAATCACTTGGATCTGACACGTGTATTAGTATAACCTTTGATTATTTTCGCACTTTTGCACTTGTTTAAGAGATTATCTTAGTTATTGTAGTAGGCCCCTCTTTTGAAGGCGACGTTACCCTCAACCTAGTAGTTTGAGTCAGCAAGGATACAATCCTAAAGGGTCGGATTATTGAAAGATAATGAATTAAGTTATTAATGCAAATTGTGGTAGGCCCCGCTTTTGGCGGTGACGTTACCCTCGGCTAAGTAGTCTGAGTCAGCAGGGATACAGTCCTAAATAGCCGGGTTATAGTATTAATAGTAGTTAACTTATGAGGGGGTCAAAGAGTTTGGATCCCCGCCATCCAATACCTATGGGCATTGAAGGAGATCCTACTAAATTTGACCCAGGTCCCAAGCAGGACCTCTAAACGCTGAACAAGGGCAAGACCCTTACCAAACCGTTCCCTTAACCCCCGACCAGGTAGCCAACATACCTCCATATAGACCGTGGAGATATGAATGGTGAAAATCTTTTATTTTATATAGACAGTAAAATAATGCCAAGACACCACGGACAAACGATAAGGAAAGATCACCTTCAACATAAGTAACTAGTTATTAAAGTCATTAATACAAAACCAAATAAAAAGTGCAAAAGATTAAAAATAAAAAGTATTATACTGAACACTTGTCTTCACCAAGTGATGTAAGAGACTTAGGCAAACATGGCCTTGATTGTCAAGAACTCTTACGATCAATCTTGGATCCCGAGACGACTCACACACTCTACGATGGACAATGGATGATGGTGGTGGATGATGGTGTTATGGTGGTGGTGGGTGGTGGATGAGGTGTGAGAGAGGTGGTGTGCCAAGGGATGAGTTGAAATGAAGCCAAGCACTCCTATTTATAGGCTGAACAGAAGCCTGGGCACGGCCCCGTGTCCGCTGGACACGGCCCCGTGCCCGTCTGACACTCTCTCTCTTCATTAATTGTAATTCGCAATTACAATAAATGCACCTGCAGCACTCTGACCACACCCCCGTGTCCGCTGGGCACGGCCCCGTGGTGGGCAATAGAAGCTTCTACCACTTTGTCTTTTGTGCCAGGGCTGACCATCCTGGACACTGCCCCGTGCTCGCTGAGCACGGCCCCGTGTTGAGCTGGACACGCCCCGTGTCCGCTGGACACAACCCCGTGTTCAGCTGGGCACAGCCCCATGCTCAGCTGGGCACAGCCCCATGCTCAGCTTTCTTCTTGTTTTTGCTTTGGGAGATGCTGTCGAGGAGTCGGGCATGCCACGTTTCTTCCTTTTCTTTGTATTTATGTTGGATTTGGCTGCATTTTTGCTTCTTTTGTTCATTTAAGCTCTTTTAACCCTGAAAATACAAAAGGAAGACAAAAGTACACTTTTTCCAACATTAGTACTTAAAAAGGGTTAGTTTTATGCCTTAATTGATGTGATTTATATGTTGCATTTTACACACATCAAATACCCCCACACTTGAACTTTTGCTTGTCCTCAAGCAAAACTCTTTATATGTGGCTTACACTCCCAAATGGAATAGGTAGAAGAGAAGTTTTTTTTTTTTTAGCTTGTCCTAGAGTGTCGGGAATCCAAGGTTTTTATAGGTTTTATTTTTATTTATTTACAATCCTATTCGTTATGATTTATTTTGAACGTTTCATAAGATGAATTACTTATTTGGGCATAGCATGCCTTATTAAAATTCCATTTATATACAAGTTCACATACCTCACGGGAGATCACTCAACACTCGGCCGAAGGTGTATATTTTAGTGAGTCACTCGAGAGCGGCACGGAACTTACGTCTTCCATAGGCTTGCCAAGCAATCAATCCTCCTCCTTTTTAACTTTTTACCTTTGTAAATATCAAGAGTGTCACACTCCAACCAATGGCGGAAACATCGGGATGAGACGAAGTGTGAAGATTGCTCGAGACGTCATAACGCTATTTGTGACAATAATTTAATAATCCAAATTTCATTTCCAAAATAAATTGTCAAAACATTACAAGAAACGCAAATAACAACATTGTTCAACATAGCATAAACAAAATTGATACAACACTTTAAACCTAAACGTCTAAGTGAGTATCTAGGCATCTTTGCTATCCGTTTTCATTTCATCATCATCAACCTGTAACATGTTTAAAAATACAATTTAATGCAAAAGCAAAGGCGAGTATACAAGTTTGATACATACATAGCATAAGATAAAAGTGTGAACAATTCCTCATAGCAAGCATGTGATTCAAGATAAACATCTAAACATGGTATGTGTCTAACATATCAAACCAAGGAAACGCAATATGCTCATGACATTACCGAGATAAAGGGGCGGGTCGTTAATCCTATAGCGCTACATATGTCACGGTTTGGCTCGTACGAAGTTAATGATAAATTCAACACATAAGATAAATCCAAGTTTAAAGCATCAAGTCATCACGTATACAAGCATGTTATAGGAATGTTCATGTGTTTAAGTAAAATGTTCATGTGTAAGTTTGTTGATAGATAAACATGTTACACCCCAAAAGTGGTAAAGGTAAAAAGGGGGAAATACGAGTATACTCACGGTTTTGCAAGTCTTTAAACTTGAGAATCCGAGAGCAAGTTGGTGGTTGAGTTAGCTAGTTGGAGCACCTTGTTCCTCTACACAAAGAAACAAAGCGTATGAGTTTGGGGAGTTCGGAAGATTCGGAATTTAAGTAATACGGAAATGTAATAGAATATAATATCAAAGTACTCATCTTCCCTTTAACACTTGCATGACACTTGGTAACCACAAGGGTTATAATGATTTCATGAGTTAAACACTCATAAGAATCATGGCAAGGTTTTGGTCCTTAGATGATTATCAAAGAGGTGTATGTACATATATGTTATTTAATTTGTAGAATATATGTATTTTAGATATTCAAGTAAGAGGTAGAAGGTTTATCCTTCATTTAGGTACCTCAAGTTTACGTCATAGATGTCATGTATGGGGTAGGAAGACAAGCTTCCGTTTAGGTACCCCTTAGGTGTTCACCACTACACTTGATGTAAGAACAACCAAGGAGGGTCTTGAACTAAGGTCATTACAAGTATTAAGGTATTAACAATAACTAATCTATAGAAAAACATCAAGTAATGAGTGGATTCTTATGAAGGATAGCCTAGGCTAAACCAACTATCACACATACATCAAGTTTCACACTTGAACATTACTTGTGGGTAAAACCCTAATTAAAACAGAAAGTTTGTGAGGTTTTAACCTCTGATTTAAGTGTCTCAACCATGTTTTTAAGCTTAACCAACCATAAGAGAGGTTGTAAGCATTAGGACATTGGTGTGAGATGTGTTAGACACAAGTTGGATAAGAAATAACAAGTTGTTGATTAATATTAAACAAAACAGAAAGTTTTAGTCCATTTTAGGGCAAATCCAAGCATGATTCTTCCAAGGAAAAACCAAGGATTCAAACCCAAGGACATAACAAAGCAATAGGAAGAAGAATCAAGTGATTTGGCTAAGAAGTAAGCAAGTTACACTCACTTTAGTGAAGTTACAAGAATCTGTCCAAGAACTCAGATTTACTGCAGATTGAGAGTGAATTTGTGAAGATTAGTGAGTTGTGAAAGTGTCAAATGGGTTGGAGAAGGTGAGTATTTATAATGAATGAGTTAGAAGGTGATTGGAGGTGATTAGAGGTGGATTAAAGGTGATTGGGTGGGTTAGATTAATGGGATTTCGTGCACAAAGCTGGAAGAAAACACAATCTGCCGAAACAAGGGCCTCGCGTGACGCGAGGGACCTAGGCGTCACGCGGCGGGTATGGTCTCCCATCTTTCGTTTTGTGACACTTTAGTCCCTGAAGTTTGTTTTTAATCCCTTTTGGTGCAAACTTGAGAGTTTAGGGACTTGTTTTGATATAAAAGCATAGTATAAGGTGTAGTTAAGCATGATGATCATAACCAAAGTATATTTAAGCGTATAAGAGCCATATTCAATTATCGTTCTCATTCAAAAGACGTTCAATGCATAAGTTTAGATCAATTACAAGTTTCGCACATAGTTTCCAAGAATAACGATTAGACATTGATTGATTCACGAAGTCGGACACACGAGCATACATAGAGTGTGTATGACATAAATGTAACAAAATGCAAGCTTCATTAATGATCCAAGTCTCGGTTTGATAAAGATTACAAAGAAAGGAACAAATATAAGAATACAAGGTTTCCAAAAATAGAAATACGAACCAAACTTTCTATAAATGGAAAGTACAAAAGAGCCGGGCGTTACAAAGAGGACTTTTTGGGTGAAGGCTTGGGTTTAAAGGTGGGTGGTTGGTTAGTGGTTAGTAAAAAGGGCGAAAATCGTAACAAGCGTCGGTTTTCGTGAAGTACCTTGTTTTTAGTGACTTTTTATTTTGAAGTATTTCTCCAAACAAGCTTTTATAGCTTTTGTTTGTTTTTGACTTCATCATCATCATTTTTTTTTTCAACCGTCACATAAAAAGGTGAGTTTACGAAAAAGCGAACTTGTTACTAAAAAAAATAAAAAGGTTTTTGGTGGGTAAAAAGGGTTTTGGGGTAATGAAATGAAAGGTTTAGGCTCAAAGGGGCTATCTAGGGGGATTTTGGGTAGGTAAAAAAAAATGAAAAATAATGGTTTTGAAAGAAAAATGGTTAATCCTAATGCCTCCATCATTTACTTACTTGGGTTTAAGTTGGTAAGGACCGGGAATGTATCGTCGTGGCAAGTTCTAGATTTGTAAGGACCGAGCGGCTATTCACACAAGAAACGAAAAATGAGCATTTAATCTAAATATGTGTATTTTTGTGCTCAATAAAGGCTCAAAACTCACTTTTGTGGGAATGGGTTTTTAATGTGACCAAGCATATATAATCGAATTTTTAACTAGACTTGTTATACCGTTTCATAATTTTCTTATGTTGGTTCTTTTTTTATCACGACGCTATCGGTTGTAAACTTGTAAAAATATAACCTTTTTAGAACTTGTTATTCCCAACTTAAACTAAGACAAGTAAATAAAAAAAAATGAAAAAGTTTTTGAAAAAATTTGGGGTGTTTAGCGGTTCCAATAGAGTTTTGTGTAAGGCTTGTGTTTAGGATTTTGCAAAATTTCAAGGGTTTTAGCATCCCCCCCACACTTAAATTACACATTGTCCTCAATGTGTCCAAAAATAATGTTTTTGGTTGATTAGAATGTATAAAAGTGGGTTAAAAAGCAAAGATTTATGTTACTGGCATCCTGGACACGGCCCCGTGTTGACCGGGCACGGCCCCGTGGTCAAGTGCCAGTAACAAAAATTACAGAATTGAAACAGAAGCCTGGACACGGGGGCGTGTCCGCTGAACACGGCCCGTGTCCAGTTACCTGAACTGGGTGATTTTCTGCAGGGGCTCAGCACGGGGCCGTGTTGGTTGGGCACGGCCCGTGTTGAGCCTTCTGTGATGGAGATTTTTGTCGGGTTGCTCTGTTCTTCGTGCATGGTTCCATTTTTCTCGTTCCCTTTTTCATCCATTACCACCATGAGTGTGTTTTATTCTCAAAACAACCATCAATCTTAAAAACCATCATAACATTGCTAATAGAGAGACATTACATTAAGTTAGCTAAATAACTAAGGGATACATAAGGTTATCATAAGGGTTCTACTTATTTAGGAAAATTTCGGGAATAGCTTCCCGATGTAGTAACTCTTCCTAGCCGATGACTCCTCGGTTGTTACTCAAAGCCATTCTTCTATCTCCCTTGGGAGGTAGAAGGTAGCTTCATTCTCTTCCGTGTCTCGAGGAGGAACGCTCACCGGGACTCCTTGCACCACCCTTGGTTGAGGTACTTGGTGCATGGCGTGCCATTCGGCTGGAATGATGACCTCGGGTACTACATTCCACGCCCTTTGGGTTATCACTGGAACCAAAGGCGGGGAAGCGAGAAGGTTTAACCTTTGGTGCAGGAGGTTTACTTCTCGCAGGCAGCCCTCCAAACCTACCGTCAGATGATTAATACGGTCCACCAATGCTTCCTCTACCCCCGTCATTTCGTCTATGGCTTCCCTCAAAGCGTAAACGTAGTTTACTAGGGAATCCTCCGCCGTGGACGATCTCCTTCCATTTCGGTTATTTCTTGAAGATGTTCCGCTGTTTCTGCTGGCCATTTTCTGCGAAATAAACCGAAGATAACTAAACTTTTGCAAAACAGTACCTCGAACACGGCCCCGTGCTTAGTGAGCACGGCCCGTGTTCAGCTGTCTGCAGGACTTTTTTGTCTATCGATTCCAGGTTTTTAAATTATTTTAATACACTTTTATTGTGTTTTAAGCTCAGATAATTTAAAACAAAGTTATAGAACTAACTTTAGACAAGAATCCGTAGAAAAAGTTCCTACAAACTTTTCATAGAAGGTTGGAATCATGGATTTCCAAGCTTCCATGGAGGTAAGGTTTGAAAAATTTTTGGAAGAAGGAGAAATGAACAAAAGTGGAAAAGACAAGAGGGTCCTTAGGAACCTTCTTTTAGCACTTACCTAGGATGGTATATGTGAAGATCCCTGGAATCTCTGCTTGGTGAAGTGGTAAAAAATGAGCAGGATTCAGGCTGCATTTAAAGAAAACGACAGCACACTGGACACGGCCCCGTGTCCGCTGGACACGGCCCCGTGTGCAGAAAAAATCCTGACACATTTTGTCCGTATTCTGACAGAATCAGTAGAGAATCTTCTGAGTGAGCACGGGGGCGTGTTGACCGGGCACGGCCCCGTGTCGGCAGGCTGTTTTATGGAGTTTTGTCTTTACTAAGGAACTAATCTATATCGGGTGGCTCTTGACTTGTTGGAACAACCCCAAAGTGCCTAAGATACCTTAATTGTCCTATACTAAGGCGAGAACGCAAGAGGTTGTCGGTGAGGGTAATTCCTATTTTCATTCTAGGTGGACAAGTCCAACCCTTTCCCGGGCTCTCGTTAAAGAAGGTGTATGCCGAATCGCTCAGGTCTATGTATGCATCGAACGAAGTCGATGGGGAGTCCTTCACGGCACAATCGGCACAGGGACGACTATCGTCCGCGTCTTTTCTAGGTAAGAAGGTATTTTCGGGAGCAACGAGGTTGTCGGAATGCGGTTCCAACATTTCCTCATGGTCATCATCTTGGGATGGATCTAAAAAATCCTTCCTGAGTTCTTTTGACCAATTGAGAAGTAGTTCTTCTAGTTGAAATAGCTCGTCAAGGAGCATTTCTCCTAGAATATCTGGCTGGGCGCATTCGAGGGAGAAATAGTGCTTATTTTTACTTTCGCCCCTCTTAAGGTTACAAGGAATCGGTGGGTCTATATAGTGGGGCCTATAAGTGAGGAAAAAACATTTTAATTCCTCATGTTCGCCTCCACATATTCGACACCACAAACCATAAGAGTGCCGAAAGTAAAAAGAATTACTATCACTCATGTTTGTGTCAGAAATTACCAACCGCCGGGATCTAACGGTTCTGTTTTCAGCAACTGAATCTTGGGCACGGGGGCGTGTTGAGTAGACACGGCCCCGTGTTCAGCCTACTGTCTGACTTAAAACAGGATTGCCAGTTCCAATGATTGAGCACGGGGCGTGTTCAGCGGGCACGGCCCCGTGTTGAGCTCTGCAGAAGCTAAAAATCTAAGAAAAATCCTAAAAAATTAAAGAAAAATAAAAATATGATTAGGCCGTTGATTCCTAACTTTCTTAAAATCCTTGTGTCCCCGGCAGCGGCGCCAAAAACTTGATGTGCGTGAAGTGTGTTATATTTTTGATGTATATTTAAGCCCTTTTTACACTTTTAGCCAAGTTTTAAATTTATAAAACACGATATTCACTAACACTAAACACACATATGGGCAAGTGCACCCATCGTGGACGTAGTATAGTGTTGGTAAGATACCGAGGTCGTCCAAGGACACAAGAGCTTTTAATACCGGTTTATCCTCAACGTCTAATCAAATCAAAAAGTGAGAAAAATGTTTTAAACTAAGAAAAGTAAAAACTAACTAAATGCTGAAAATAAAGATAAAATAAAAACAGATAGACAAGATGAATCACTTGGATCCGACACGTGTATTAGTATAACCTTTGATTATTTTCGCACTTTTGCACTTGTTTAAGAGATTATCTTAGTTATTGTAGTAGGCCCCTCTTTTGAAGGCGACGTTACCCTCAACCCAGTAGTTTGAGTCAGCAAGGATACAATCCTAAAGGGTCGGATTATTGAAAGATAATGAATTAAGTTATTAATGCAAATTGTGGTAGGCCCCGCTTTTGGCGGTGACGTTACCCTCGGCTAAGTAGTCTGAGTCAGCAGGGATACAGTCCTAAATAGCCGGGTTATAGTATTAATAGTAGTTAACTTATGAGGGGGTCAAAGAGTTTGGATCCCCGCCATCCAATACCTATGGGCATTGAAGGAGATCCTACTAAATTTGACCCAGGTCCCAAGCAGGACCTCTAAACGCTGAACAAGGGCAAGACCTTTACCAAACAGTTCCCTTAACCCCCGACCAGGTAGCCAACATACCTCCATATAGACCGTGGAGATATGAATGGTGAAAATCTTTTATTTTATATAGACAGTAAAATAATGCCAAGACACCACGGACAAACGATAAGGAAAGATCACCTTCAACATAAGTAACTAGTTATTAAAGTCATTAATACAAAACCAAATAAAAAGTGCAAAAGATTAAAAATAAAAAGTATTATACTAAACACTTGTCTTCACCAAGTGATGTAAGAGACTTAGGCAAACATGGCCTTGATTGTCAAGAACTCTTACGATCAATCTTGGATCCCGAGACGACTCACACACTCTACGATGGACAATGGATGATGGTGGTGGATGATGGTGTTATGGTGGTGGTGGGTGGTGGATGAGGTGTGAGAGAGGTGGTGTGCCAAGGGATGAGTTGAAATGAAGCCAAGCACTCCTATTTATAGGCTGAACAGAAGCCTGGGCACGGCCCCGTGTCCGCTGGACACGGCCCCGTGCCCGTCTGACACTCTCTCTCTTCATTAATTGTAATTCGCAATTACAATAAATGCACCTGCAGCACTCTGACCACGCCCCCGTGTCCGCTAGGCACGGCCCTGTGGTGGGCAATAGAAGCTTCTACCACTTTGTCTTTTGTGCCAGGGCTGACCATCCTGGACACTGCCCCGTGCTCGCTGAGCACGGCCCCGTGTTGAGCTGGACACGCCCCGTGTCCGCTGGACACAGCCCCGTGTTCAGCTGGGCACAGCCCCATGCTCAGCTTTCTTCTTGTTTTTGCTTTGGGAGATGCTGTCGAGGAGTCGGGCATGCCACGTTTCTTCCTTTTCTTTGTATTTATGTTGGATTTGGCTGCATTTTTGCTTCTTTTGTTCATTTAAGCTCTTTTAACCCTGAAAATACAAAAGGAAGACAAAAGTACACTTTTTCCAACATTAGCACTTAAAAAGGGTTAGTTTTATGCCTTAATTGATGTGATTTATATGTTGCATTTTACACACATCAAATACCCCCACACTTGAACTTTTGCTTATCCTCAAGCAAAACTCTTTAAATGTGGCTTACACTCCCAAATGGAATAGGTAGAAGAGAGTGACAGAAAGAGTGTTCATATATGAGTGTGTACATATAATATTTTAGTTTTTCTTAAGTTGTTTTCTTAATTAACAGGGTAAAAAGACAATTATACACATGATCAAATTTAACTGAAAAATTAACTGGGTTAGGCCCAAAGGGTAAAACGTGCTTGATTTTTAAACATAAAGCACAAAACTCGTCAATTTTAAACATAAAGGACAATTCTTGCAAAGTGGTATAAAGATAAATGACAATTCTTGCGATTCACTCTTTTTTATAGATATAACATATGTTTAAATAAGATTTATTTTTCTAGTTTTAACTGAGGCAAATTGTTTGATAAAATTATTGTAATCAAGTTCTTCTGAAATCTTTTTCGATTGATATAATAATTGTAGGCCTTTCAATTTGGGTAATGGACTAATGGGTTGTTTCAATTGCAGGTCATTTAGTGAGTTGTTTAGTGTATTATCTTATAATAATTGAGCCTAGTATAAAGAAGGCACACCAAATTTTGGAGACCTTTTAATTTGGGTGGCCCTAGGCCTAGGGTCTGAAGCCCTTTGGGCCGGCTCTGCTAGCCACGTACACAACAAATGAACAAATTAATTATATGGCACATACATCGGCCAATGGCGGATCTATGAAGGAGTTAGAGGTAGCCCGGGCTACCCTTGAACTTTGTCGGTGAAGTGCAAAGCTAGCGAATTTTTTTCCTTCCCCGTTTTATGTATCAGATATCCTTGAACAAAATTAGGATACCATTAGATCTAAAAAAATTATTTCGAATATCCCTGAACAAATATTAAAATTCTGAACCTAAAGTAATAAACCCCATATGTGCGATCCAAGTATCCAAGTGTGATGACATCAAGATTCTTCAACGAATGTGTCATGTTTGATTTTCATCTACTCAAACTCTTTGAATGAACTTTATAAGAAAAAATAGTATACACTAAAACCCGTACTTCATTAACTCGCAATATCAAGCCACAAATCTCAAACTGAAAACAACTAATTAAAGTTTTTAAAGTGTTTTATAATATATTCCATAAAAACATGTTACATGGTAAAAACAAATTTAAATTACATGGTTAAAGGTGAACTATGTAACTTGTTCATAGTAACAGAAAAGCAACAAAAAAAAAAACAAAACAAAATATAGTTAGAGAAAACCAACTAGCAACCAACGTATAAAAATATGAGAATCAAGTTGATAATCTCGACCATGTCACATGTCTGTCTTGAGAGGAGGAACACAAAATTTGGCTTTGATTGTGAATTAGAAGGGTTCGAGTTCACTGAAAATTTAACTAAAAAATTGAATAGGGGAAAGTGACAAGAAAGGGAGATGTGGGTTGATTGAGCTTTTATACTCATGGTTGGGGGGTAATGGGTCGATGATCTATAGGGAGGGACGTAGTGGCATTTGATGCCTATAGTGATCACTAACAATGATTTTGCCCGTTACAACTATGTGGCTACGTTCGTCAAATTGAAAGGGAAAAATCTAAGTCTGCAAAACGATTTTGCTAAGGCCTAATTAGAACTATAAATTTTTATTCGATCATTTACGAGTTTTTAATTATGCATTTCTAATTCCTCTTAATTCTCCTATACATTCTCCTATACATTCTCTTATACATTCTTTTTGCTAAGGCCTAATTAGAACTATAAATTTTTATTCGATCATTTACGAGTTTTTAATTATGCATTTCTAATTCCTCTTAATTCTCCTATACATTCTCCTATACATTAATAAGAGAACGAAATGAACAGTAATAACAGATTAAGGGCATGTTTGGCTAAGCTTATTAGAGTTAAAAAGGACTTTTGGGAAAAGGACTTTTTGAAAAGGAGTTTTTAAAAAAAGTGTTTGGATTAGCTTAGAGCATTCACATCCAAAGAACTAAATTGTGAGTGTGGGGTTTTTAAAATATAAAAAGTATAAAAAATGGTTGTGAGTGGAGGAGAGAGAAAATGTTACTATTCATCTGTATATTTGGGGGGACACTGTCTACCACTGAGCTAATAGCCCGTCGTGCGAGCCCCCCACCGGGGGCCCACTATGCCAAAAGCGAGAGAAACCCCATCCCTCTCTTTCCTTTTTTCGGCCCCGTGTCACCACACAGGCGGCATGGGGACGTAAAAAGGGGGATCCTATCAACTTGTTCCGACCTGAGATAATAAGCTCATGAGCTTGGTCTTACTTCACTGTCGAGAAACGAAAGAAGACTTCCATCTCCAAGTTTAACTCAGACGTAGCTCCCTTCTTTTTGGGTGTGAAGCAGTGTCAAACCAAAATACCCAACAAGCATTAGCTCTCCCTGAAAAGGAGGTGATCCAGTTCACCCACTATAATTTTTTAATATATATTAAAAGTGGTTGTGAGTGAAGGAGAGAAAAAAATGTAATGATAAAGGTATAAAAATATTATTTATGGGGTGGGAAAAGCCAATAAGTCAATAAGTTGTTTTTTAAAAAGTGTTTGGCTTAGCTTATTGATGTAAAATGACTAAAATGGACATTCATTCATAAGTCAATAAGTTGCTTTTTTAAAAAGTGTTTGGCTTAGCTTTTTTGTTTCTCTTCTCTTAATAAAAAGTTTAATTTAATAAAAAAACCTACAAAATAAAAAATATGTCTTTTACAAAAGTTAAAACACAATAATACCACCATAGTTCTCATATTACATTCATCCATACAATTGAAATGATGTCATGTTCATCTCCGCAATTTCATTATTTCTCCCGCAATCATATCTCGGATCGCTGACATATACATATCATCATTTGCACGACGTGTAGCCTGATCTTCTTCGCAAACTTCATCGCTAGTACCACCCCGTCTAGGATTGTACGATTCTTGTTGTGCCCTATCAAATGCTTTATCAAACTCACCGGCCTTTCTAATATAGTTATGGATCGCCATCGACGCTATCACAATACTCACTTGGTGTTCGTACGTGAAATTAACATGCATATCTCTCAATAACGCCCACCTAGCTTTCCACACTCCAAAAGTACGTTCAATTATATTTCGCAATGATGAGTGGTAATAGTTATATGTCTCTTTTGGTCCGCGGGGAGCACGCATAGCACTAGTTTGTTGATGTGTGTAAAATGCAACATATAAATCACATCAATTAAGGCATAAAACTAACCCCTTTTAAGTACTAATGTTGGAAAAAGAGTGTTTTTGTCTTCCTTTTGTATTTTCAGGATGAAATGAGCTCAAAATCACAAAAGAAGCAAAAAGACAACTAATTCTACCATAAATACAAGAAAAGGAACAAAAGTGGACTGCCCGGACCCTCAACGGCACCTCCCAAGGCAAAGGAGAAGAAACAGAGTCTGAACACGCCCCGTGTCCAGCGAACACGGGGGCGTGCCCAGGAAGCAGCAGAAAAGACAAACTAGTAGAAGCTTCCATTGCCCACCACGGGGCCGTGTCCAGCGAGCACGGGGGCGTGGTGAAAGTACAGCAGGCGCATTAATTGTAATTCGCAATTACAATTAATGAAGTGAGAGAATGTCAGACGGGCACGGGGCCGTGTCCAGCGGACACGGGGCCGTGTCCAGCCTTCTGTTCAGCCTATAAATAGAGGAGCTTGGCTTCATTCTCTCTCATCCCTTGGCACACCACCTCTCTCACACTTCATCCACCACCCACCACCACCATAACACCATCATCCACCACCATCATCCATTGTCCATCGTAGAGTGTGTGTGAGTCGTCTCGGGATCCAAGATTGATCGTAAGAGTTCTTGACAATCAAGGCCATGTTTGCCTAAGTCTCTTACATCACTTGGTGAAGACAAGTGTTTAGTATAATACTTTTTATTTTTAATCTTTTGCACTTTTTATTTGGTTTTGTATTAATGACTTTAATAACTAGTTACTTATGTTGAAGGTGATCTTTCCTTATCGTTTGTCCGTGGTGTCTAGGCATTATTTTACTGTCTATATAAAATAAAAGATTTTCACCATTCATATATCCACGGTCTATATGGAGGTATGTTGGCTACCTGGTCGGGGGTTAAGGGAACGGTTTGGTAAGGGTCTTGCCCTTGTTCAACGTTTAGAGGTCCTGCTTGGGACCTGGGTCAATTTTAGTAGGATCTCCTTCAATGCCCATAGGTATTGGATGGCGGGGATCCAAACTCTTTGACCCCCTCATAAGTTAACTACTATTAATACTATAACCCGGCTATTTAGGACTGTATCCCTGCTGACTCAGACTACTTAGCCGAGGGTAACGTCACCGCCAAAAGCGGGGCCTACCACAATTTGCATTAATAACTTAATTCATTATCTTTCAATAATCCGACCCTTTAGGATTGTATCCTTGCTGACTCAAACTACTGGGTTGAGGGTAACGTCGCCTTCAAAAGAGGGGCCTACTACAATAACTAAGATAATCTCTTAAACAAGTGCAAAAGTGCGAAAATAATCAAAGGTTATACTAATACACGTGTCGGATCCAAGTGATTCTTCTTGTCTATCTGTTTTTTATTTTATTTTATTTTTCAGCATTTAGTTAGTTTTTATTTTTCTTAGTTTAACACACTTTTCTCACTTTTTGATTTGATTAGACGTTGAGGATAAACCGGTATTAAAAGCTCTCGTGTCCTTGGACGACCTCGGTATCTTACCAACACTATACTACGTCCACGATGGGTGCACTTGCCCATATGTGTGTTTAGTGTTAGTAAATATCGTGTTTTATAAATTTAAAACTTGGCTAAAAGTGTAAAAGGGGGCTTAAATACATATCAAAAATATATTACACTACACACGCATCAAGTTTTTGGCGCCGCTGCCGGGGATCGAACCCGGGTCACCCGCGTGATAGGTGGGAATACTTACCACTATACTACAAAAACTTGATGTGCGTGAAGTGTGTTATATTTTTGATGTATATTTAAGCCCTTTTTACACTTTTAGCCAAGTTTTAAATTTATAAAACACGATATTCACTAACACTAAACACACATATGGGCAAGTGCACCCATCGTGGACGTAGTATAGTGTTGGTAAGATACCGAGGTCGTCCAAGGACACAAGAGCTTTTAATACCGGTTTATCCTCAACGTCTAATCAAATCAAAAAGTGAGAAAAATGTTTTAAACTAAGAAAAGTAAAAACTAACTAAATGCTGAAAATGAAGATAAAATAAAAACAGATAGACAAGATGAATCACTTGGATCCGACACGTGTATTAGTATAACCTTTGATTATTTTCGCACTTTTGCACTTGTTTAAGAGATTATCTTAGTTATTGTAGTAGGCCCCTCTTTTGAAGGCGACGTTACCCTCAACCCAGTAGTTTGAGTCAGCAAGGATACAATCCTAAAGGGTCGGATTATTGAAAGATAGTGAATTAAGTTATTAATGCAAATTGTGGTAGGCCCCGCTTTTGGCGGTGACGTTACCCTCGGCTAAGTAGTCTGAGTCAGCAGGGATACAGTCCTAAATAGCCGGGTTATAGTATTAATAGTAGTTAACTTATGAGGGGGTCAAAGAGTTTGGATCCCCGCCATCCAATACCTATGGGCATTGAAGGAGATCCTACTAAATTTGACCCAGGTCCCAAGCAGGACCTCTAAACGCTGAACAAGGGCAAGACCCTTACCAAACCGTTCCCTTAACCCCCGACCAGGTAGCCAACATACCTCCATATAGACCGTGGAGATATGAATGGTGAAAATCTTTTATTTTATATAGACAGTAAAATAATGCCAAGACACCACGGACAAACGATAAGGAAAGATCACCTTCAACATAAGTAACTTGTTATTAAAGTCATTAATACAAAACCAAATAAAAAGTGCAAAAGATTAAAAATAAAAAGTATTATACTAAACACTTGTCTTCACCAAGTGATGTAAGAGACTTAGGCAAACATGGCCTTGATTGTCAAGAACTCTTACGATCAATCTTGGATCCTGAGACGACTCACACACTCTACGATGGACAATGGATGATGGTGGTGGATGATGGTGTTATGGTGGTGGTGGGTGGTGGATGAGGTGTGAGAGAGGTGGTGTGCCAAGGGATGAGTTGAAATGAAGCCAAGCACTCCTATTTATAGGCTGAACAGAAGCCTGGGCACGGCCCCGTGTCCGCTGGACACGGCCCCGTGCCCGTCTGACACTCTCTCTCTTCATTAATTGTAATTCGCAATTACAATAAATGCACCTGCAGCACTCTGACCACGCCCCCGTGTCCGCTGGGCACGGCCCCGTGGTGGGCAATAGAAGCTTCTACCACTTTGTCTTTTGTGCCAGGGCTGACCATCCTGGACACTGCCCCGTGCTCGCTGAGCACGGCCCCGTGTTGAGCTGGACACGCCCCGTGTCCGCTGGACACAGCCCCGTGTTCAGCTGGGCACAGCCCCATGCTCAGCTGGGCACAGCCCCATGCTCAGCTTTCTTCTTGTTTTTGCTTTGGGAGATGCTGTCGAGGAGTCGGGCATGCCACGTTTCTTCCTTTTCTTTGTATTTATGTTGGATTTGGCTGCATTTTTGCTTCTTTTGTTCATTTAAGCTCTTTTAACCCTGAAAATACAAAAGGAAGACAAAAGTACACTTTTTCCAACATTAGTACTTAAAAAGGGTTAGTTTTATGCCTTAATTGATGTGATTTATATGTTGCATTTTACACACATCAAATACCCCCACACTTGAACTTTTG